>NC_048900.1:29948838-30049858 GCF_011077185.1 Oxyura jamaicensis | reverse complement strand
GGGGGGGGAGGGGGGGGGCGTTGTGCAATGCAGGTGAGCAAGTGGGAAGCTGGATGATTTTAGGGTCGTGGGGGAGTTTGAAGAAATATTGGCAGCCCTCAGCTGCAGACCCGGAGCTGCTTTTCCTTCCGTTAAATTATGGGGGAGAAAACGGGGAGTGACAAATTGTGGGGCAGCACCACCAAAGGGGCCTGTGCTTTACCCCCAGGTAGAGGTGCCTGGCGATGGCATGAAACCAAAGGGCATCCACAGCAGGCACAAACTTCCAGAGCCCTCTGGGTTATTCCTGAACCCACCCGTCACCCACATCCCCTCCTGGGGGTTCAGCTCCTCAGCCCTCACTCCTTGATCCCAGCAACGTTTCCCACCCCATCGCCCTTTTTTCCCCTCCAGTCACTGCAGAGTCTCCGCTTACTCCACACGTGGGACCGGGGCCCCAAGCTGCTGGCTGGTAATTAAAAAGAAGAAAAAACGATCAGATCCGCAAGCTGTAGTGATGAGCTGGGGCACTTCCAGCTTTTAATTCCCTCTGCCCCGATCCACGTGACGGATTACTCGGGGCACGGGGCGAGCTGGCGCGTTGCTGCACCTAATGCTCCAGTGCTTTTACTGGGGGAAGTTACACGGGGAAACGAGAGCGACTTTCTGTGCAACAAGGGCGGAAGGGGAGGAACAGCCAGCCTCATCCGCAGCACCTGAGCTGCCTTTTTAACTTTTTATTTTAGATTTTATCAAATAAAGGGGCTGGCTGCAAGGCAGAACCCAAAGAGCAGCATTGGGTTCAAGCCAAAAAAACATAGGGGGGGATTTCCTCCCATCGGAGTGGGGATGCTCCAGCTCCTCTCCTTCCTCCCCACCCTCCTCCCACGGACAAAACCTGGGTCAAGCCACAAACCTGTTACTGCCTTGGCGTGGGGAAAGGGCTCACGCCGAGCCGAGCACAGTGACCGTCGGGCAAAACTCACAGACAGACACCGCCAGCACAGGGATAAGCAGGAGAAAAATTTTATTTACATCTTTTGAGCAGCAGCACAGCGGTGGCCATTCCCCGGGAAGAAACCGCAGGAGCAAACCGGGGCGCGGGCCCCCATTGCCCCCCACGCGGCACCTTGGTCCTTGCAGAACGGCCGGCGCTGGAGGGAACGGGATTCAGCACAGAGCCGAAGGAGCACACGGCAGGGAGGGAAGGCGAGGGGCTGGGTGCGTGCCGCTGCGGGGTTTGGTCTATGAAAGTGCACAGTACAACAATTCTTGTAGAAAAATCTGTCCCGAGGGCTGGAGGCATGCGTGGTCGCAGGGCTTCTGCATCTACAGAAGGGTTCAGAGCCTTTAAGACAAGTGCTCGGGGTCTCTCCTGGGGCAAACCCAACCGCAAGCCCTGCCCTGTGCTAGGCAGCACGTGGGGGATGGCTGCTGCTGCTCTGCTGATGCCCAACGGCTTCTGGCTCCCTTATCAGGAGAGAGCCACGGCAGAGCTGCCCCTGACCGAGCCAGCAACCGTCAGGGGCTCCTCTGGTGGCATTACGATGTGCTGAAGTTTTGCACAAGCAGCCAAAAACAAACCCCAAGGTCGGTTCCCCCTGCCCTGCCTGGGACCCGCTCTCCAAGCAACCAAACAGTGACACTTCAGCACCAGAAACCTGCCCAGGCCGCTCTAATTGATGGCACGGGTGTGGGGTAGCGACAGCTTTTCTGCATCCCTGCTACGCTGCCCAGCTCCACCGGGGCAAGCAGCTCAGCAAAGCGTTCTCCAAAGTGGATGCTAAAACTCAGTGCTTTTTTTTAAACCTTTAAAAATACACATCTTGCTTTTTTTCTTAAATATATAGTCTATAAAATAAGGCAACTCGAGGAGACCAGCAGAGCATCCCCACGGATTCGGTGCTGTGCCCCAGCGGCGAGCCCCCTGCGGGCTCACGGCACGTCCAGTTGAGAAAAGCCGGGGTCTGCGCCCAAAGCTCCTCACACGGGGCAGCAACAACACCCGCAGGGCCTTTTAATCCCAGTTACACAAGCACGTCTGGGCAGAAGGGGCAGCTGATGCCGTTTCAGACGAGGTGCACACTCATGCACATCACTGCTGAAGTGGGCTGAGCATCAGGGCACGACCACTTTTGGCAGCCCTCGTGGGCGTAAGGACCGACAGAGGGACGGCAGCGCAAGAGCCTGCGGCCACTGTGGGTGAACCCCACCACAATGGGATTTCCTCGGGGAACAGCCCGGGTTTCCACAAGGACCTCGGGTACAAAGGCAGCAAGGAACAAGGAATGACTCGAATTCTCCCCCAGAACGAAATGCATTAAAATACATCTTGGGGAGAAGCTACTGCAACACCAACGCATCTCATGGTATGGAAAGCTATGGGCAAGGTAAGCACGAGGAGTGCAGCTCTTCCCTGGCTCTGACCTGCTCACCTTCCTGCTGCACGTCACACCAGCTCGGGACAAGCAGACTGTATAGCAGCTTTTCATAACGTGTTTTTCTTTTCATCATCTCTCTTTATAGGAAAAGCACAAGTAGGTAGTTTACCTCCTGTGTTTTCCCTCTTCTGTTTCTATTACTGGCAATGTGATCTTCACATTTCTGAGCTCTGTAACGTGAACGATTTCTGTGTTCCTCACCAATTCCCACGGGGCTAAGTCTCGCGTTCTAGAGCTTTATTTCTCTAAGAAATAAATTTAATAGAAAATAATTTTAAAAAACTACAACAGAGTGATCTGCAGTAAACAGTTCTGTGGAGCAATGGAATGACACGTTATAGGCCTAGAGAGAGGCGGGGGGCGGCGGGGAAATCATGGCAAGTTGTGTAAACCTGAAATAATCATTACCTAGGTTTGCATCACTGATCTGTGCAGTTGGATCACCGGCAGGAATACTTTCTAGCCTCAGAAGAAAAAACACTTGTTCTAGCAGACTGGACCTTATAAGCAGAGACCTTTTCACCCTGATACTGGCTGTAACTGGGTTTCCACAGCTGTTATCCAGCACGCCTGGGGAAGGAGCCGTAGGTACTGCGTGGTCACCTAATTTGAGCTCCAGCACCATGCAGAGAAACCAAACACATTATCCCATCAGTTCCTGGTCCTCCACCCAAACTGGTTAGTTTTCCTCTTCCGAGTGCACAGGGGGGATCTTGTTGGAAAGCAGAGCGTACACGTACGGCCAGATCTTGTTGGTCTCTGTCCCCGAAAATGAGTGCAGGATACCCCTGCTCCTGGAAGAGAGTTGTGAGGAAAAGTCAGTGCCAGCAGCACCTAAGGACGGGACACCTGCAGGCCGGGCGTGCTGCTGAAATGCCTCTGCCTGCAGAGCAGGAGCGCGAGCTACTCCGGGGAAGCTTGCCCGTGGCTTTCTGGGCCACAGGAGGAGCAGTGAGGGGTTAAACGTCTTCGCACATGGGTGAGCCGAACCCAGGCAGCCACCCCTAATCCCACCACACACCTCACAGCTCACCTCCGTCCCCACTGCAGCACTCTGTAGGCCTAAAGCTGCAGGATTTATCCACATGCTTAAGGGAGTGGGACAGTTAGGGCCCTGCTTCCCACCCTGCCCAACATGTGGGCAATTTTCCTTTTTAAAATGCTCCTCACCCCCTTTCAGCAGCTCCTGGGAGCATCTCACAACCCCAGAACTATTCCCAGCTCGGCCAGGGGATGCCTGCCCCCAAACAACTCCGCAAGGCCACCACCTCCGTGGAGCCCGACGTGCTGCTGAGCGCAGCCATCTGCCCCCCAGCACCCAGCAGGGGCCGTGCCGGTTTTCACGGGCACGCCGTGGTTTGTTCGCACGGTCCCACTCACTTGTACAGCTCTATGACCGGCTTGGCAGCATCCTTGTACTTCCTCAGCCGGGCAGCGATGGCCTCGGGTTTGTCGTCCTCGCGCTGGACCAGCGGCTCGCCCGTCAGGTCGTCGATGCCCTGCGGAAAGGCCAACGCCATCCGGGGGCTGCAGCTCCCCAGAGAGCTGCCCCGTGCTGCTCGAGGCAGTTACGTCGCAGCGCCTTCATTCGGGGCTTAACACAAACCTCACTTGGCTGGGCGCATTTCGCACAACTCCTGCGGGACAGCTGCCAAGGACAAAGCCCTGCGGCGCCCCGCAGCCCCTGGGTCTTCCTACATGGGATTTCTTCCCCAGTGGTAATTTAGGATTGTGCCCGCACAAAGCGCCTCTGACCTCTGCCTCCCTCTGGGAAGACACGACCCCGGTGCTACGGGCGCTTACGTGAACGTGGGGCGGGTTGAACTCCATGTTGTAGACCCTGCCGCTCGCCGGGTGGATCCAGCGGGCGCTCAGGCGGTCCTTCAGCGTCTCGAAGGGGATGTTCAGGCTGATCACCAGGTCCAGCTCGCAGATCCTGTCCAGCGCCTCGGCTTGCCCCAGCGTCCGCGGGAATCCTGCGGGCACACGCCGCGGCAGAGAGGGGCCGGGTAAGCGGCAGGAAAGCGTTTGTCTGCCCGCCCCGCGGCGCTGCAGAGATAGCACAGCTCCTCGCTGCGGCCCAACTGGTGTGAAAGAGAGGCATCCGCCAGATGGCTGCGACAAAAAATAGCTCCTCCAGCACCGGCTCCCAAAATACAGCAGGCGGGTCGCTGCAGGCTCGTGTTCTCCTGAGAAACCATGTCCAGGAGGACCTGCCCCATCTCCCCGCCTCTCAGTGAGTATCTGAAAAACCCCAGGCTTTTCCCAAGCAAAGAATTACTCGCTGAGAGCCGGTCAGGACACCACCACAGCTAATGAGTGAGTTGCTATGAGAAGGAATACGTGAGGTCTGCTTTACCACGTCAAGTCGGGCTGTTATTTGGGCATGGGCTGCTTGAAATAAGCACGCTCCTTGCGGTGAGGCATCCAGAACAAAGCGGTGGCAGGGCAGCAGCTCGTCCCCGAGCCGTGCTGCCTGAGGGTAGCTCCCACGCACCGCCACAGACCAGCCCAGAACTGCCCCGCGCTGCACGAGCCCGGAGCTGAGCACGGGGGTGCACACGCTCGTGGATGTTGACACACTTGAGTTTTAACAGAGCGAAAATAGGTGTGTGCTTGTACAGCGCCACTCGCTGTGCTGCTTGCCAAGCAGCAGATGGATTAAGCAGCGTTATCATAAGAGTAACGAAACTCTAACAGCGGGGATTGAGCTTTTTTCTCTTTTGACCTAAAAACTTCGGAAACAATCAAAGAAGTTCCTCAATGTAATGAAATGAGGCTCACGGTTATTAATAACTGGCTACTCCTCCTCTTCTCACGTGCCATTAATTCAGGGGCTGCTTCAACCCGGCCTGACCCCACAGGGCTCAAGGTCCCAGAGTGCTGAGGGCACTGCTGCCGGCCCCCCAGGGCACAGCTACTTGCCCCATCCCTCCCCAAATCCCTTCTGGGTGCTGCCATCAGGACCTGCCTCCTCCCGCTCCCAGGCCTCCGTGGCTGTCCGCAGCACCTCCACGAGGGCAGCCGGAGCTCGGGGCGAACCTTTTCTTATTTTTTTAAGCCCTGCAACTGAAAGGCTGTGGAGCCCTTCCTCAAGTTCTCGGTTTACCGCAAAAAAAAATAGGTGGATTTCACGGCGGGCCCTGAAAGCACTGCCCTTGCGAGAGGCTCAGTGCCACCCGTCCCCACTCCTGCTGCCAGCAGGACCCCAAAAGGCACCTCTGGTCTTCTCTCCCCTGCTGCTGCAAACCCCTCGGCAGCACGATGACGTTTGAAAGGCCCCTGCCACCCTCCCGCCCGGAGGCGCTCACCGTCGAGCAGCCAGTGCTCCGCTCGCCGCTTCTCCAGCTCCGTCATCATCACGCGCGTGATGACGTGGTCCGGCACCAGAAGGCCTCGCTCAAGGTACTGCTTCGCCAAGACGCCAACTTCTGTTCAAGTTCAAGAAAAGAAAAAAAAAAGTGCATGACATTTCTGCTAAAAAAAATACCGCTCCCCCTCAAATTCTGTCTGCCCTCTGAGATCTCTCAGCCGGGAGCCTCTCGGCAGCGTCCCTGTCCTCAGAGGGGACAAATTTGTACATTTGCTGTAGGAATAATTCCACTGCACAGAATTACAGCGGCCGTCACTGTGCTTCGGAGAGGTTTCCAGTGAAGCTATGAAGACAAATGATGCGTTTGGGTAACGTTTGTACAACTGGCAGCGCCCGGCTCGGAGAAACCAAGTCTGCCTCCTCCTGCTTCCACCTACAGCCGTCGTCATGAGAAGCTGGCGCTCTCTCTCACCAATTATCCTGGGAGGTGGGAATTCAGGATTTCACATGCAGGCTGCAGTAAACAGGCAACATCAGAAAGCTCCTTTGGAAACACAAGCCTCAGGGCGTTTGCTGCCGCCGCTGGAGGCAGAACACGGCTTTCCGTCCACGGGGCTTTAAGACTTCAGAGGCTCAGCTCGAGATACACTCAGATAAGGAAACTGTTTCCCAGATCAACACCTGAGAACGTAATTGCAGTGTACCTGCAGGGCGAGTACACCTGAGCAGGCTCCTGCTTGATTCTCCCCCGCATCAGCTGTAGCTGAGAAAGCGCTTTGGGAGGAGCCCCGCGGGGCAGCGATGGTTCCCTGTGGAATGAACCCAGCCTGGATCCACCTCCCCCGCAGCCTCGGTCACCTGGGCAGCCACCGGCAGGCTTGGTTCCACTTTTTTTTTCCCCATTTTTATTGCAGCTTGGGTACTTTGAAGAGAGAGGAGGAATGCTGTGGTTTCTGCCTGCCCCCCAACCATCCCCATCCAACAGGCATGGCTAGCACGGGGCAGACGGTGAGAAAAGGGGCCCGAGACAAATTCGGCTGGGTCTTTTTTGCACCTTTTCTAGTGAAACCAGCATGTTTTAGCCCTCCCAAAGCACCAGTCCTCCTGACACCCCACGAGCCGTGCTGCATGGGGCTGGCTGCTGGGGTTTTGCACCGACCCGCAGGACCGGCTGCTGCTGGGGGGGGGGCTGCTGGAGCACAGCCTGGCGCCGTGAGCCAAAAACGCACCAAGCCACGGCTGCGAAGCCTGGGAACGCATCCCACACGGCCACCTGGGGCCACAGCTCTGCATCGTGGCTGCGTTTCCTCATGCCCACGGGATGAGCAGACACCACCCGCTGCTCCGTGATGATGTTTCCTGGAGGCACTGCTCTCGCCGAGGAGGGGGCAGACATTTCCCTGGAGGACCCGCAGGGCTGCCCGGCCCCCCCAGCACCTGGGACGTGCTGGACCACGCCGTCCCTGCTCCCGCTGCGTGGCTTCAGTAAAAGGCAGGCTTTACCTCGACTTTTCCCAGCCCACCTCGTGCATTTTCACGGCGAAGCGCGCCCCAGCCCCGAGCCAAGCGGTGGCAGGGTTTGGGCAGGGCTTCCTCAGCCCGTGCACGGCATCTCCCTGCAGATCCTGGTCCTGCTGCGTGATGGCCAGGGGTTCATCCGCCCGGCCTGGCACAGATCCCACCCAGGGGCCAAAATCCACGCTGCTATCGCTCCGTCCCGCTAAGCTAACGGCCGCAGGACTTCAGACCCTGCTGTCCCCTGTCCCTTCCTGGCGCAACCCCGCACCCGTGCCACTGAACTCTTATCATCAAAGCGGGTCCCAGCCTCCAGCGACGCCTCCCGCTGCAGCGGGGGGCTGCGGGGGCTCAAGGAGAGGCTGTTCCCAAACACAGGGTGCAGGAGGCGGGCTGCGGCTGGAAGCAGTGTGGGGAGCGAAGGCTTCGCTTGCCAGAAGCTCCCTGGCCAGACACCGCGAGATAAGGCGGACTTTGGGCCCCCCGGGGCAACCTTGTGCATCATTTCTTATTTAGGCTACAGCAGCGCAGTCTGGAGTTAATGGAGAGGAGGAGCTCCGGGTGGTTAACGCAGCACTGCCCGTGGTTATCTGTGCACCAAGCTGGAACAACCCCAGCTGCATGGGGTCCTCGGAGCCCCCGAACCACTTCCCCGTCCAGGGCTCTCATTCTCACCCTGTCTCTGCCAGCCTGGCCTGACTCCCGGGAGCCAGAGCATGGCACGGCCACAGATCTGGGGGCGTCGCTGACCCCCCTCCCAGCCGCCCTGCTTTTCCCCTCTCCCACCCCTTTCAGTTCAGGGTTCCCATCGTCACAGCACCCTTCTGCCCCCAGAGCGGCGCAGCGAGCGGAGCAGTGAGACGCCCACAAGACCCAGGCGTCTCCCAGGGCGCGCAGTGTCATTGGAATCAGCTGAGCCCCGCTGAGACCCCGGGACGCTGCAGGCACCAGAGGCAACGACCTGGGCACTGGGACAAGAACTGGCCGAGTAAAACGGTCACTGCCCTCCAGTACCCCCTGCGCAGCACCAAACGCAGTTTCTTTACCTCCTGCTCTCCAGAGATCCAAACAAAGCACTTTTGCACAACAGGGCAGCTGCTAAACGAGGCACTGATTAACCAACACAGCCGTGGCAGCGGATGCACTCGCCGAGTCACTGTTACAAAACCCCAAGGGCTCCAGCAGCAGCAGCACACCCAGCCACCCCGCACCACCTGGAGCCCCGGGGCTCCCTCTGTGCGGGATGCTCGGGTGTCCTCCGGCTTCCTGAGATGGGAAAACCACCTCCAAATCCGCTCCTGCACGGGGTCCTTGCGTAGAGGCTGCTCTAAAACCCCTCGGCGGGTCCCTCTGGAGGGCAGCGGGGTGTCTGTAAGACTGGCCTCATCTCCCCTGCAATGCAAAACCAGCGGCGCGGATGACAAACCCAGGAAGGGAATTTACTTCCATCCAGCTTCCTCCGGAGCTGGCACATCGCTGCGTGCTCATGTAACAGCTTGTCCAAAGCAAACAGCAAAAAAAAAAAAAAAAAAAAAAGGAAAAGAAGAAAAAAAAAAAGCAAACAGCTGCACATTACTGAGAGCTATGACCAGAGGCGAAGTCAAAGGTGGCACCTGAAAGGCACGTCAGCTGTGCGAAATCACAGCGGCTCTGCTCCTCAGCAATCTTACCTGCGTTTCCACCCACGTTTCCCACCCGCTGCTGCACCGCTTGGTCTTCGCCCAGGTGCTCTGTGGCTCAGCCAAAAGAGCTATCGGGATTTTCCAAATTTCGAGCCTCTCCCCAGAGGAAATATTACCGTCCTTTTTTATTTATGGAAGGAAATCTGGGTATTTTTAAACGAGCACACAACGCCCCAAAGAGCACACAGCTCGGAAAGTTTATCCTCCCTTTTTTTTTTTTTTCCCCTTTCTTGTCACACCTCTAAAAAGGCAAGGCAAGTCTTGTTCCTCTGGGCTGTTTTGTGTCGTTTTATGGCTCCTCTGAGTCAGTTTCCTCCCCGGGTAGGTCTCTCGCACACCCGCCGTGAGCAGCAGCGCTGGCGTTGCCCAGCCACGCCTGGGGACAGCCCCACGCCGCCCGGCTGCTGCCTCCCAAACCTTTGCTGGATCCATTACCAGCTGGTGCGGCTGGCCCCAGCGAAGCACAGCGCAGACCGACAGCTCTCCGAAGGGCTTCGGATGCGAAGCCCGGGGTGGGTTGGCAGCACTGCGGCCCCCAGCCTCCATGATTCTGGAGGGGAGCTTATTAAGGACTCAGGGCTCGCAGGGGCACCCCGTGCCTTCCCACAGCAGCTGGCACGGCACGGCACGCAGCCGGGACACCCCACAACCCACAGCAAGCTTCCCGAAGGGGTTTCCCCGTGGACGTGTGCACGTTGCCAGCGCATCCCTCGCACAGGGTGTCGCAGCAGGACCCAAGCTGTGTGATTTGACCCCGTTCCTACAAAACCCTGGTGCAGGATGCAGCCAACACGCGAGGTCTGCGACCCCAGGTGCCGTGGCTGACCGTGGGTGCGTGAACGCCCAGGTTTTTTGGCTGGGTTTCTCCCCAGCCGTGCCCACCGGGGGCTGGGATGAGACCCCGCTCCCCGCAGCCCGCTTTTCCCCGGCCACCTCAGCAGATCTAAGATGGAGGGAGCAGCTTCTAAACGAAAACCAGGCTCAAATCCAGACAGAGACGAACCCCGGCGGCAGAGCAGGGGGGGACACGCGGGGCCACCTCATCCCCGTGGGGCCGGCAGCGAGGCGAGGACGTCCCACGGAGGTTTCCCCCCGGGGGCTCGCCCCGTCCGGGCGCGACCCCGGCCCCGTCCCAGACCCGTCCCCGGCCCCGTCCCGTCGGGGCACCCCGGGCACTCACCGCCGCCGCGGCGGAGGCTCTCCCTCAGGAACTGCCCGCTGGAGAGGTGCTGCAGCCCGAAGCTGCGGGCGATCCTCTCGCACACCGTCCCCTTGCCCGAGCCGGGGGGGCCCAGCACCACGGCCCGCAGCACCTTGGAGGCCATGGGGGGTCCCCGAGGGGCACCGCCGCAGCCTCCCCCCCCCCCCCAGCACCCCCGGCCTCACGCAGCCCCCGCGGGGGGACCCAGAGCTAGGAGGGGGGTACGGAGGGGGGTCCCTGCCGCCTCGCCGCCCCCGGAGGGGCCCCGCATGCCGGGGAGCCCCGCAAAATGGCGTGAGTGTGAGTGTGTGTGCGTGTGTGTGTGTGTGGTGGGGGGGAGCCGAGGCGAGCCGTGCCGAGCCGCTCACCCGCCGCCCGTACACATCAGCAGGGAGCGGGGAGGGGGGCGGGGGGGTACGGCCGCCCCCCTCGGGCCGCCCCCTCGGGCCGGGCACCCTGGGACTTGTAGTCCCGCCGCCGCCCGACGGGGCCCCCGCGGCTCGGCTGGGCTCGGCGCCGCCTCACGGAGCCTGGGCGCCGCGGGGAGAGACCCCGCGGGACCCCCCCCCCATCCCCCCACCCCCCCCCCCCAACCCCCGGGGGCCCCCCCGGGGGGCCCCCCCCGGGGGGGGGGGGGGGGGGGGGGCTGTGAGGGGGCACCGTGCGCGCCCACGCGTGAACGATAGAACGCCATGCGCGGGAACGCGATGCGCGTGCCCGATGCGCGCCGCCCCCCCCCCCCCCCCCCCCCCCCCCCGCGGGCCCCCGGGGGGCCGGGGGGGGGGGGGGGCAACCCCCCCCCCCCCCCCCCCTCCATTGCGCACTGCTATTTTGAGGGGTAGGGGGGAGCGGTGAGGGGGGCTGCGGGGGGCCGGGAGGGTTCCGGGGGGGTCGGGGCCGGCTGTGCCTCACGGGGGGCGGCCAAGGAGGGAAGGGGCGAGGCGCTGGGGGCCGCCGGGTTACCGTGAGCCCCCCCCCCCAGGGTCGTTCCCGAGGGCGTCGTGCCCGGCTCTGGGTGCTGGTGAGGGGAGGGGGCCGCGGGGCCGGGCTGAGGGAGCAGTAATTGTACCCAGCAAGCCGAAAAGACGCCGGGTAACCCCTCCCCAGGGGCCGGAGGGGGAACCGGAGCTCCAGGAGCAGCCAGGCCAAGCTGGGAGGCGTTCAGAAACAAGGGGTGGCAGGCGGTGCCAGCGATCAGCTCTTCTTAAATAACCCTATGGGAACACCCAGGGTCTTAGCCGTGGCGTGGGTCTGTGTGCGGAGTCCCGAACTAGCTAAATGTTCTGTTTAAAAAGCAGGGAGGGTTCAAGAGACAACGACAAGGAGCCAAGTTCTGCGTTTTCGCACACCTGTTTGCTTTTCGCATCGAGTCCCTGTGCGTGGTGCGGCCGGGGCAGTGGGAAAATCGGCGTGTGAGGAGACGCAGCAGGTTTGTGCGGAACGGGAGCGGGATCCTCAGGGGCAAATGGCACCAGCCAGGAGAGTGGGTGCACATCAGGATAACTTGAATAGTCGGTGTGCCGGGGAGTTGGGTGGGACCGCTCACCTTTGCGGTCACGGATCTTCTTTAAACAGCCTACGAGGAACTGCTGGGGCACGGATAAAATCTTGAGGCTCAGATGAAGACACACCTGAACTGCCAACCAGCAGCTCTTCTCTAATCACCTCAGCCTCCGAAATGTGGGATTCCCCATTCCACTCCTCTTCCATTCTGTTGGAATCTTCCAATCACTAGATTTTTTTTTTTTTTTTCTACTGGAATAACGTGGTGTGAAAAGGCTTCAGAGTGGCAGCAAACGGTTCGTTTGTTGGGCACTTCCCTTCCTTTCCAAAAGTCACAGCTGTACGTACAGATTTTCTTAAGCATTTTTTACAAAGTTTTTTGCTGTTTTTTTTTCTTTTCTTGCAGCAGCAGATGATGTAATTAATTATAATCGGTGGCAAAGCTGCAAGTTTTGGGGTATACGTTTAAGTCATCTGTGTCACCATCTGACGTCACTATTGCATAATCTGTTGACTGTCCCCTTTTTATGTAATGTATGTTTGCAGTTTGTTTTAAAACGTACAAATATTTTTTTCCACTGCGTGCTTCTCCTCAGATATTTCATACTTGTCTCTCCATTGCCCTCTTCCGTTAAAAACTTGTAAGGCACCATTTTGGTAGCTGGATCTGTCGGAGCGTTACGCCTTTCTCTTTTAAAAACAACCTCTTAACATCTCCAGACACGCTCTTCCCCAGGTAAGTTATTTAGGGCAGTAAACCACGTCGGGAGTTTCTGCTCCCTCCTGTTAGAAATACGAGAGCAGCTTATACTGAGGAAGTCCATCAGCATCATAAATTAACTTTTTATCGGAACACGTTAACTTTGTGTAAAAAAAGTGTTATTTTTAAAACTTATTTCAGAAGTCAATGTGATTCCCTTAACCAGAGGGCATGGGTGTAGAAGTAGTTCCATGATCTTTTCAGCAAAACCTGTTTTTTTTTAAAAAAAAGTGGGGTGCACAGTACTGGTTGATAGAAGTTTGACTTGGATAGTTTGCGGTATCGGTTTTTATTTCACAATTCTGTGTTTGGATCCTGTGACCTACAAGTTCCAGTTGCATGTCAGCCCGCGGAGCCTTGAGGCGCCCCTTCCGCCTCTTCCAGCGGCGGTCCCTCGAGAGCACGGCTGGCTCCTTGGTGTCCGGCGCTGCTCCCGTTGGAGCCCTCGGTAGGCACAGGAGTGGGGCGCCCGCGATCCCAGCTCTCGCAGCGCATGTGACGAGCCCTGATGAAGCCCAGCCGAACGTGTTCGCGGCGCTGTAAAATTCCACCGCCTGCCAGAGCGCTCCGCTGCCTGGGCGAGCGCCCGGCGCGCTCGGTGCAGTATGCAGCGCGGTCGCGGTGTGGTGCTGCCCTCTGCTCCTGTTGTCGTGATCCCAGCCTTCGGCTGTCACACGCGCGGTGCGGCTCCGCCGACTGAACCTGGCGGGCGGCCCCCTCTGCCTGCTGACTGCCTGGTTCGTGACATGCGGTTCTCGAGCAGCACAAACCAGGCGCTGCTCTCAAGCTCCAGGGAGTTGAAGGGGGAGAGGAGGTGCCCTCATTTTCTCCAGCATTAACTGTGAAGTTAACCTTTCTTCATGACATCCAGCATTGGTGAATTGGGTTTTGAAGGCTGTTTTGGTCACCACGGTCATTAAGATAGCGCTGATTATCCGGATAATTTTCTGAGCTGGATCCCCACGTGCAAAGCCACTTCTGTTAAACGCTCCTGAGCCTCTCACCTGGCAGCTGGGCACCCGTTGAGGGCAGTTTGGGGGCTCGGGGGCGTGCGGGGGATGAGAAGACAGAGGAAGCACCTGGCAGTGCCACGGAGGGGCCGCGATGACTGACAGGCTGCCCTGGCTCAGTTATCACAGTGCTGATGCTGTCTCTTGTAAAGGTACAGTACTGTGATAACTGAAGGATGGCAGCCATCTGAGCTTCACGGGGCCCGTGCCCGCCGCGCCCCGTCCCTTTGATCCCAGGAGCGGACGGACAGATGTACACACAACATTCTGCTGATGTGTCCTTGTTCTAAACACACCTTGTCCTGTCAAAGTCACGGCTTGAGAAAACTTGAGATTTACTTGAATAAAAACTGTGCTTTACTGGGAGTTTGCCTCTTAGTTGTCTGTGTGATGTAGAAGACCTTCCAGAAATGCTGTGCTTGAGAAATTTCACCAAGGGTTCCAAAAGTGGGGTCCTGTGCAGCTGGGGGAGCATGTGGGAGAAGAGGTAAGGCAGTGTGGGTCAATGGGTGGTACAGGAATGACTCTGCAGCCATACAGCCCCCCTTTGTAGATACTTTTACGTATTTCTTGTTAAAAATAGCATGATTTGAGCCAGCTAGTGTCTCCACTCACCCTGTTACGTGGGAGTGGGCAGAGGGACATGGCCTGTCTCACGTCTTCCAGCAGCCCGGGGCGATGCAGCAGCTTGCAGCAGGCACCGAAGGGAGGTGGTGCAGCCACGGTGGGGCATCTGGTGCTCTCTCTGGGCTGGGGCTTCTCCGCCTTGGCCAACGGGACTGCAAGTTCCTTGGGCATCTTCTGTCACAATTCCATCAAAATACCTAGAGAAGGTTCTCGAGGCCCCTGCTTTTGGTGAAGCACACGTCTCATCTTTGTGTGGGTGGCACGCCAGCAGGGCTCAGCGGCCGAGGTGTGTGTGTAGCGGGGCTGAGAGTGGTGGGCAGCGAGCAGCCCCGTGGGGTTGGGTGTGAGCCGAGCAGGGACCTGCTGTTGTGTTGGCATGAGCCTGTCCCCAGCGTCCCCGCGGGGCAGCATGCGGTCCTCAGCCTGCAGAGGCTGGAGGCTGTTGCAGCAACCTGCAGAGGTCACGATTTATTCTTTATACTGGTGTTACCTGTGGTTGCTTAGCTCCTACTTCTGGACGAGGCGGTTAATAACCAGCTGGGCCCTGCCCTGTGCTGCCCCGCACCGCTGCCGCTCGTGGAAGAGGATTAGCTCGGCCAGCGGCTGCTCCAACGAGGCAATTCCATGCTTTGTGCTATTTCCCTGATCTTTGCTGGAAGGTGTTTGCCCGAGCGTGCTGCTGGCTGCGTCTGCGAGCCCTGCCAGGGTCGGGGCTGTGCTGCTGCGATGGAACGTTTTGCCAGCGTGCGTCATTTACGCGGGGGAAATTATTACTGGTGTTGTGATAGCGCCTCGAGTCTGCGTCTGGAGGAGGGCTCTGTTGTACTAGAAACTGTGCAGATGATAAAAAGACATCCTGCTAAAAGAGTTAAAGTTCTAGATAGATTAAAATCTAAGCAGTCAACCCTCGGCTTCCTTTCTGCCTCTTTCCGAAGCCCGAAGGGACCCCTTGACCGGGGCAGGAGCACCCGAAGGCAGGGGGGGGTCACCTGGCAGTGGCCGTGGCTGTCCCTGGTCGTACGGCAGCGAGGCGCCGGCGCTGCCCTTCACGGCCATGCCCTGCTCGGGGTTTGCTGGCAGCCTGCACGTGAAGTCCCACAAGGGGAGACGAGGGGCTGTGGGAGCGTTCGTGGGCTTGCAGGTGGGCACAGGCACGTCTCTCTTCCCCACGGGGCGCAGGATAACTGCCCGGAGGCGGATGCAGGTTTTGCTATGGAGCGGGTACAAGGAATCAGGTTCCTTACCTGCGAAGCCTTGGGTCAGATTTAAGGGCGAATAACCCAGCCAGGCCGCTCAGTGAGGCGCGGTGACCGCCACACCGAGTCCTGGTGAAAGCCAGAGCGAAGCTGCCGGCTGAAATGCCATGTGCCTCTGGGCTCCTGGTTGTGATTCTCATTTCCTGTTAAAACAAGCACAGCGTCGAGTTCTGGCATGGGACAGGAACTGAAAGCGCTGTCTGTGCCTCAGAACAACACCTCTCTGATCAGATTTAACGGGAGCCTTTATCTCCCCCTCTCTCGCTCAGTGGACACAGTGTCCATCTCTTTTCCTGTGGCTTCCTACCCGATATCATAATCGGACAGACTTATAAATCCTTGTGGGTTTGCTATGTCTAAATATTGCTACACGCGAACAATGCAGCTATCAAGTCTTTTTTGGCAGTGGAACACTTCCTCCCACGAGCTGTGTTAAAGCAAGATGTAAACAACGTGCACACAGCGATACATCACATCGCTTTCTTCTCCAAAACAAGCTCTCGGAGGGCCGTCCGTTCTCTGATAAGACTTTGCAATGTATAGCTTCGGTGCCAAGGAAAGGCGATTTTCTCGTGACGTTTCTCAGCTGTCACTCTGGATGGATGTGTTCTGCCCCAGCGGTTCTCAGGCTTTTTCACCAGGAAAGTCCCTTTTCCCATCTGGAGGCTGTCGCTCTCCCACCCACGTTTCGCCGAAGAACAGCAGCTCCGCTCCTGCCACAGCTCCTCGGGGCCGCGAGGCTGCAGGCCAGAACGGCTGCTCGGCTCCTGGCTCTCGTCCACAAACCATCCTTTTAGGGTAGAAGTTCTGCTCCGAGGGAGCCGGCCAGCCGCTATCTGCCTCTGACAACAGCGGGATAAAAGACATCCATTGTCTGCTAGCACTGACCCTCGGAACCAGGTGAAGGTTTTGCCTTTCCCCTTTTTTTATTTTATTTTTTTAATGTGACTTCTCTTACCGGACAGCACCACCAGACCTGGCTGTGGTTGCACCAAAAGGAAAAGGAATCCATCCCGACAGAGTTCCAAGCATGCGGTTGTCGTTCCAAAGTCCAGCAGTGCCCCACACGAATCAGGCACTGTTTTAATTACTGCTCATTCAAATTGTCTCTGGCTAGCACAAAGCACTTCCACTTGAACTTTAGTCCAGGCCTTCTTGATTAAACATTTCTATAAATCAAGAATCCAAACTGCAGCGTCTTGATAAGTGCAAGTATTGGTTGCCCTGGAATGTAACGATGACAAACTTGTTGTTAGGTCAGGTTAAGCAATTCCTGAATGGGAGCCTAGAAATGTTGGGCAAACTAGAGTGAAAAAATCAAACAAACAAACGAAAGAAGCTGATGAAGACTCAGGTGAAGCCTACTGGAGTGATTAGAAATATTACCAACACTATTTTTCTTCAGATCCAAGGGTATTTTCCTGGCATACCAGCTCCAAAACCATCCCAGCTACAGCATGCTGCCTGCAAAATTTCACGAGCGTAAAGGGAATTCAACACGGACTCATGACAAGCATGCTCAGCTCAGCTGTGGTGATATTTCCACCTCCCAGCATAAAACCAGATGAACAACCCCCCCGGAGCAGAGGGTAGGCAGATGACTCCTTCTCGTTCCAGGCAAAAGCACTTGGCTGTAAAGCCAAAGGCCACGAGGAGCCACCGAGAAGAAGGAAGAAACATCTCAGGCACCTGGCAGATCCTCTGGGCTGGGCTCCAGCGCTCGCTTTGCATCAGTTGTGAGACACGTGCTCATCTCACATGGACCATGCCACGGGATTTGGGTTTTGGTTCTGGCGCAGCCACCAAGCCCTTGGTTTGTGTGGCTCAGGACGCGTCCATCCCCAGTGCGGTGCACAAATCGGTCTCCTTAAATGAAGGCAAACTCGGGATGACTCCGTGCTCTGCAGCTGCTGGCCAGCACTGCCGAGGGAGCAGAGCGGTGGCAGCCCGGTGGCTTGGGAGGGATGGAGAGGACTGCAGGCTATCAGCGGTCCCACAGCTGCTCCTCGCCGCCGCCTCCCCACGGTGAGCCAGAGAGCTCGCTATCGATTGCCCTCCATTTTAATTAACTCCAGAAGCAGGCAGAGTACACTGAATAATTCAAGAGAGACATGTGTTTAAACATTTGCAAAAGCCTCAGATTCTTCCTGGCTAAAAATAAGCCTGTGAGAGAGCAAATTACTGCCGTTAGAGGTGCTGGCAGATGGAGAACAGAGCCACGGACCCCATCCTGGCACCGTCTCGTTGCTCCGCTTGAGCGGGGCCCAGCCGTGGGTCTCGTCCCTGCTGCTGGGACCAACCTGGGGGTGACGGGGGTGGAAAGTTCAAGGGAAAGAGTCCAGGGCTGCAGGCACAAGGGCAGCACCAGCACGGGGGGGTTCGTTCTGGTGCTAGCAAAGAGCTCACAGCAAAGAGCCCTGGGGAAGGGGCCAGCAGAGGAGGTGAGGCTGGTGGTTTGGGTCGTAGCTCTGAAGTTCCAGGGGTTTCTCTGCTTTCTCTAACTGGGAGTCTTACATCCTGTGGGTATGGAATAGAGTTTGGCTTTAACAGAAGCACACAAACAGAAACACGCCGGCGTTGGTGCCCTTTGGGTCAGCGTTTTGGAGCAGCTGAGCAGAAGCGGCTCTTCCCGAGGGAAGCGGTGAGGAGGAGGCAGCGAGGCTCCATGCCGACGTTCCTGACCACTGCCCGGGCTGGCCTGCTGATTTGGTGCATTTCATTTACAAACGATTTCCTTAGACGTGTCGGCTTCATGTTCCCAGAATGATAAAAAAATGCCTTGTGTTGTTTTGGAGAGAAACTTCCATCCTGTGCAGAACAACAGCTTCTCAGGACAGCTCGTGACACCGCCCCTCCAGCAGCTGAAGCCTTCCTGCGCTCTGGGGTGAAACGCCATGCTCCGGGGGACTCTGGAAATGAAAGCTTCCAGAGGCCTGTTGCTAATGAAGCCTAATTAATTTGGGATGTAAATTTGACGTGCTGCTGCAGTTGCGTTTCAATCCCCATTAAAGGAAAACTCATTTTAATCAAACCCCGCAGCGGGTGTTTTATCTGGCAGTGATTAGAGGAGCACACTATCTGTTCAGCGCCTTCCTAGTCTAAGGATTTTTCACTTCTTTTTGCCCTTTTAACTCAGATAAATGTAAGGAAACGCACCACAGCCTTCTCGAACTATTAAGTGAAATACAGAGCACTACAGCGATATGCTCTTACTGCAGCCCAGCCGTCGAATGGGCCCGAGCCTCACCGTCCCCACCTCCACGATCGCCGGCACTGTTCGTTTCCCCCCTAACAGCCCGCAGACACAGCCCCGCGCGGCAGGGTGAAGGCAAAGACGGGGGCGTTGACCTCCTGGTGGTGGCATCGCTCGTCTTAACGGGCTTGGAAAGTCCACAGATCTCCAGATCTGGAGTCTGGCATCCAGCTCCTACTTCTGAGCCCTCCTGTGCCACTATTTTATGATTCTCGGATGATTCTGTGACTCTCTGAGCATGAACACCACCCTTCCTGGAAACATGACGGTAATTCTCCAGACGACAGAAGGAAGGGGGAATACGGCAAACTCCACGTCAAACTGCTGCTCCCCAGCAGAGACCAAGGAGAGCAGGAGTGGGGTTTGGAGCTGGCCGCCACTACCACTCTGCTCCGATTCATCTGGGACAAGCCACGGGGTTTGGGCTGCACTGGTTGCAGCATGCCAGCCACTGGTATAGTTTCATCAGAGAAAGCTGAAGAAAATTCAGATAATGCTTTTCATTCGGTGACAAGGAAGAACCGGAAAGCCGGCAACAGGAAAAAAACAGCCGACAAATGCAGGTAGGAACATGAACGCTCCCAGTGCGGGACCGAGGCACGGCGGCAGCATCCCATCCCTGTGCTCCCGAGCTCGGAGCCAAGCGTGCGAGCTCCAGTCCCCAGCCAGGGAAGTCGGGAAGCGGAGCTGCCTGCTCGGCTTTCCACGCGGCTCTGCCAGCTCGCTGGCCCCGAGCAGGAAATCCCCCCGCAGCCTGGCTTTCAGCAGCGGCTGCCACGGCACCCTGGGAACAGGGACTGCTTTGGACAGGCACCATTTGAGCTTTTTCTCAACGTAAATTTAGATCGTCAACAAGGAGTACCTCGCCCTCCCAAACTGAGATAACTGGAAACCCCAGTTAGCTTTAAAAAAAAGAAAAAAAGTGGTGGTGGTGGTGGTGGTGGTGGTTGAGGACAATATTTAGAAGTAGTTAATTAGGAAGAAATAATTCACACGTTCCAGCTGTCTCAAAATAAATTCTCTCCCTTGCTTTTCCAAGCAGAGACAAGCACTCTGAGAGCAGTGTCACAAACAATGTTTTCACGCATGTTATGCGAGCACAGGAAGTTTAAGATAAATTCAGCAACAGATCAGATGAAAGGACTTGTGCACTTGCATATCTATTTATACAGCCCCCGGGGCAAGTCCCACCCCATCACTGCAGTATCCGGGGGCCTCGCACTCCCTAAGATGCTGCGTGGTGATGGCATACGGTGCTATCCGCTTCACCGATGGGCTTGCAGGGAGGATGTCTTGCCCAAATTTCCCCGTTGCACCACTGACAGGCACCCGACGGATGGTTTGGGGCACCCAAAGCAGTTGCAGGACCCCTTTTGCCTGGCCCAGCCCTGCACTGCGCTGTGGTGTTGGTCCTGCTCCTCCGGCCCCGCGTCCCGGCTGCTCCTCGTGCTACGGCCACGGGGCGAGCCCAGCCTGGCGTGGGTCTGGCTGGGATCAGCTCCGGCCATCTGCCTTAGGAAAAATAGCTCTGAGTGAGGAGATCAGTTTGGATGATCTCAAGGAAAAAATCCCCGACGCGCTCTACTTTGGAACTCCCATCCCTGGAGGGAAAACTGGAAGGATGTTTTTCTTTTGGAAAAAAATAATAAAAATATTTAAAAAATAAACTCTTGTTTGAACAGCAGTGAGCATGAGCCTGATGCTCTGCAGAAGCGTACAAGAGCACAGACCATTACTCCCAGAGTACTTTCTAGTGCCATTACAACGTAAGGAATTGCTGACACTGAAAGGCAGAGGCCAGTTTTACATCTTACATGGCTCCTCTGACTTCCCTGCCTCCTCCTGATCTTCGCTAGCACGTTTGAGAAGAACCAGACTCCAGACGTACTGCCAGGAACAAACCAAAGACAAGTGAAAATGCTTAGGTGGTGTTAAATCACATTTATGTAAGGGTGCAGTCAATTCCAAGCTGATGGCATCAGCGATTTATAGCACGTTGCCGTACGCAGAGCCACTTGGTGCAGTTTGAAACGCGATGGAAAAAAAAGTTGTCTTAACATTTAAACTGTTCTAAATAGTGTGAAAACCTCACCTTTTCAAAGATAACCGAGGCAGAGGTGAAGTTTGGCGCCTGGAAACTTGAAAGCTGAAGTAGGGGAAAATTTGTACATAACTGCCCACCCTCTTCTTTAAAGAAGGCTGTAAGAGAGAACTCGTTTGAATTTCGTTTGAGTTTTAATTCACAGATACCAAGAAAGTCAAGTCTAGATATCTACATTTTTATTTATTTTTATTTTTTTTTTCTGGGAGGACATCAGTGCTTCCTGGAAGCTGCAAAATAAAGAAATAAGTAAGATACAAAGCAATTTGTCCGACTTGTCGCTCCACCCCAGTACGGTACTTACAGGGGTAGGAAAAAATGCTTTGCATCAAAGACCTTTTCTGCAGCTCTTTGCAGGCCCACTCTCTTTAGGAGCATGAGAACACGTTCAACTACAAGTACCTGTGATTAATCCCACGGAGAAAACTACTTTCAGTGTTTTAATATAAAATTACATCCTTGCCATGGGATGGGGTGTGGTGGTGAAAGCAGACTGGGGGGGTCCGAGCACTTAGCCTGCTTTGCCAAGGAATAGGTTTTCTGAAATGAGTCTGTCTGTCCGTCTGTCTGAAAGCCTGACATCCCCACTGACGGGTTTTAAACTTGTTGGTCGCTTCCAGTCAACTTAGCAGGGAGATGGAGGTGTTAAAAATACTAAATTCCTACAGATTTTTGTGAAACTGAGAGCTGGAACGAGCAGAGGTGTACGTCAGTGCTGCCCCAATGAGGAGAATGGGCAGATCCGTCACTACGTTTGGGGATGGGCAGGAAATCCTGTTATTAATTGAGTTTTTGGATTAATTTCTAGAAGCACATCGATTTCACCAAAACTACATGTCTCAGAGCAACCAGCAGAAATCAGAAGACACCACAGTCCTGAAATTAAGGAGAAAAAGCCAAAAGCTCACGTTGGAGGCAGGGCTAGGAGGCTAAACACACAGTTTCTGTAAGACTGGAAATGCCACAGGAATCCAGCCCCGTTTCTGGAATGGAGGTGTGTGAGCACACAAGAATTTAGCTCTCTTTGAAGGATGTGGCCCTTGGGAGCCTGGGTCATCCCTGGGCATGGGCTCAGGCTCTGAGCACTGGTTTAGATGGGGGCAGAGGTAAAGCTGCTCTCCTCTGAGCTGCGGCCTCTGTGAGCAGCCCCGGGCTAAGCCCCTTATGCAATCCTTCCGTCACAGCCTTCTTCTTGGCTTTGGTTTGATTTGCAGCTCTGATCTGGATTTAAGGACATTTGCAGCATCAATAGCTGTGCTGGGAAGCAAACACCGACTGTAATCCATAAGTAAGAGAGATCTGGTATGTCATGGAGCATGAAAGCTCACCAAGGAAAACTGATTTTATCACCATGCTGGCAAAGCCACAGAAAGGGCTAGCAAGAGTCAAAGGAAATCAGTGGAAGTGCAGCATCGTTGGGCAAATCAAGGGGGGATGCAGAATAAGAAAGCAAGGTCAGGCCCGAGAGCCATGGCACGGCTTTAGATGCCACCAACTGCAGTCACAGGTTTGATCTCTCTCCTCCCAACCTCAGCAAAGATCACCGGGACGGTGGAAATGGGGCAAGACTCCAGTGCTCTCCGCTCACGGCCATACCCACGCACCCAGAGAGCACTGGTAATCCAACAACGCCACGTGGCAGGGAAAAAAAAGATGAACACCGTGAAACAGCATCCAAATTACACTTTGCTGTTTCCCTGACAGCTCTGGAAAGAGGGGCGGGGAAGGGCTGGCTTGTTTCCTCTTGGGAGAGGGGAAAAAAAATCAATGACCATCTATCTTTAGTTTGTCAACTACAACCACATGGACATGCCTATACGTGCAGTCATGTGCAATCAGCCCCCGCCGCCCAGCTCTGGTGTGGGAGATGAAAAGCTTTGGGGTGATTTCCAAGGAGAAAAGCTTTGAAAATTGGGATAGCCAAAGCATGAGGCAGATGAGCTGGGACCGATGAGCGGCGGGTCAGCGTATAAACACTTCCTAACAGCAAAGGCACCTGCACACCCATGTACTGTCGGTGCTTGACAAGGCCTCGACAAAAAGATGCTGTCAGCTCTGATTAAACCAAAGCAAATGACATGAAACTAGCGTTGGGTTGAAAGCAATCACCTTTACCATTTTTGTTGTTGTTTTTTTTGTGTGTTTTTAATGCTCGATTTGGCTATTATTAGGACAATTCCTGTGAAATGCAGTAGTTTGTTTCTTCTATCAGAAGAAAACGCCAAGTGTGTGTGCATGTGCAGGAAGGGGGCAATCATTTTATTGAAGTGAATTGTTTTCTTACTGGTATTACTTCCACTCAGACTGTTTCCTGTGAGTTTGAGAGTTTGAAACCACAATGAAGAAACCCATTTCTTTTCTGTGCAGAGGGGAGAATTGTTTATCTCATCAGCTCGGTGTAAACACCAAGGTATTCACACTGCCGCGTCGCGCACGTCTGTGTGGAGACAGATAGGCTTTTTTTTTTTTTCTTGAAGCGGACCAAAACACACCAGTGTTACGCCGGTATTGTTTTCACTAGATGTAGAACTCAGAGAAAAGCAAAAACAAGACGTTCAGGCAAGCTCCGCTTTGGATTTTTTGGTCAGGATTACGGAAGAAACAGGCAAGTCCTGGTTAAAAGTCTTAACATGCCTGCCTGGACCTAGGTGCTGTGGGAGACTTTATTACTGATTTTTGACCACGAGATCCCTTCCACCCCGTTTCTAACTACATTTTATAACACGGCTTTGAACGACTGTTCGAAGGCTGAGGGACAGCAGACACCCCCGGTCAGCACGGACTGCCGAGGGGCTTTTTTTGGCGCTGACTTCTGCCCTTGTGGACGTAGAGCTGGGCACTGGGCTGCTTTCCCCGGCACCCTCCGGGAAGCAGACCCCTACCGCCCCCCGCTACGCCTTCCCGGGCCCCTCACAGGGCTCCTCACAGCGCCCCAAATGGCGGCGGCCCCGCGGGCTCCCCCCCCCCCCCGGAACGGGAGGCGGCAGCTACCGGGCGCCACCCCCGGGCGGGCCGGGCCCAGCGCATGCTCCGCGGGCCGGGCCCGCCGCCGTGCCGGGACCGCCGCCCTGCTCCTGCCCCTGTCGGGTTTGTGTCTGCCCCCCGGCTCGGCTCTCGCACGGCCCCGGCCGCCCCCAGCCCCGCGGGGGCAGCGGGAGAGGGCCGCGGCCGCCCCAGGCGCGGAGGAGGCGGTGAGTGGAGCCGCGGGGGGCTCGGGGCGGCGGGGCCCGGCGCTTCCCTCCCTGAGGGAAGAAGCTCGGGGAGATGGCGGGCGGCAGGGGCGGCCGGGAGCCGAGGGGGAGCCCCTGGGGGGAGCGGTCGGACCCGCCGGGCCCGGAGGGCTTCGGAGCCGCGGTGGGGCGGGGGAATGGGGGTGGTGGAAGCGGGGGAGCCGGCACGGAGCAGCGCCGGGCTGGGGCCGCGTGGTGCTGGACGTGGGTCGAAGTTTAAAAAAAACAAAATGGAAAAAAAACACCAAACCGCCTGGGTGTTCCTGATGATCGCGGATCCCCCGTGGGCTCGTAGGAGCCCTCGGTTCTGTTTTAAGTAGGGCGGCTCGGAGGCAGTGCTGCCTCACGCCTCGGTGCGGATCGAGGGCCTGGACGGATGGATGCGGGCCCAGCGCTTGGTGCCACAGGTAGAGCCGGGCTTGGGCAGCTTTCAGCACCTCCTGTGGGTGCTCCTGCCCCTGGGGACGGTGCCCAGGGGGTGTATGGCACGGCCAGGAGGCCGGTAGCCCTGTGTGGCGAGTCGTGTCCACCTTCCCTGGCCACCTGGGAGCACAGCTCTGGTGTGCTTTGGGGAGAAGAAAACCGAGCGTCCTGTTGTTTTAGGTCCTCCTGTTGGGTTAGGGTTGAAAAAAGACGTATGAAAGCTTATATAGGAGAACCAGGAAATAAAAGCCTGAACGCCAGCCCTGCTGCAGAGCCATCTGGCTGGTGGCAGAAGGGCGGCACGGCGGCCGCGGTGTGCGGCGGGCACGGCTGGGCACGGCTCTGCTTGAACAGGACCTGGCGTGGAGGCAGGGGAACACGCCAGGGCTGTTTTGAGGTGTTGGGACTGGAGAGCAGACCCGTTGGATACAGCAGAGTTTGGGGGGAGTGAGGACGCAGTCAGTCCAAGTCGCACCAGCGTTGAAATTTAACTCCAGTCCTCCCAGTTTAGCTCTTGTGCGAAGAAGATGCTCCGAGATGTTTTTCTCCGGTGTGTACGCCGGTGCCGCTCGAATCACCGGTGCAAAAGATAGCTGCAAGTTCTGTTTTGCCCATATAAGGGGAGCGGTAGGCATTTCCTCCTGGCACTTGTTTGTAAAACACGCAGGAAGTTGCACCTTGGTCAGGGTTTTTGCTGGGTGACGCCGTGGGACAGGTGCTTGGGAACCCAGAGCAGGTTGAGGACACGCTGCTCGAGCCTCGGCAGCCCGCAGGTCACATCGGGCCCTTGCTATCATCTGCGGTGTCACCAGCGAGCAGTCGCAGGCAGATTTCTACTTTTTATGTAAATATATTCATAGTGATTTGGTTCTCCTTGAATATCATTCTTGTCTAAGTGGCTGCGTGCCGCTTGCCCCAAAGCCTGGTGGAACAGAGAATACTCTCTGCTCACACAGAGCAAAACTGCAAGCTTTTGACCTTTAGGAAAGGTTAGGTGAAAAAATGTGTAAAAAGCCAAAGTGAGTGGGTTTAAATTTGCTCAAGAATATAAACATAGAACTGGAACGAATCTAAGCTTGTTAACTCCTGGAAGTCTCTGTGCTGCAAAAATATTTCAGAATTAATGTCAAACTTCTTTAAAAATAAGAAGCAGAGCCTGGAGATCCAGAACTGATAGGGAATGTGCTGTTTCTGCATATCCAAATTGACTTGTCTGTTAAATGAATTTAGGAAGCAAATGAGAAGCAAAACCTGGAGAGAATATCTGGTAGCAAAGCGTAGGAAAGCAGAGCTTTTCCTGCAGAGCATCAGCTGCAGAGCAAAAAGTGAAGTATCTGTGAGCAGTCACGGGGGAGACTCAGTGGGTAAAGTCAACAAACCTTTTTAACTCATTTTTTTTTCATAGGCAGAGAAGTTTAAAGTTACTTTAATTCTTCTACCTCATGGCTAGAGGGGTTTAGGTAATCCACGGTTCTTGTTTGGAAGAGTAATTTGGTAAATTTAGGCTAACTTTTCTGTAGTAGCTTGGTCTTGCAGATCAAAGCCTAAATTGACAGAGAGCAGCTTCCCTTTTTTGTGCAGAGGGGAAAAAATCTTTGAGTTTTCTCAGGCAGCATCCTGACTGTCAGGCGTGCTGTTGCGGACAGGAAGGTTTCACCTTTTCCTACCACGTACCTCCCCATCCTCCCTCGACGTGGAGGTGGAGGGCGTATTTTCCCCCGCAGAGCTGGCCTCGGGTTTCCTGGCACCTGGCTGCTGCTCGCTTTGGTACGAGGAAGAAGTTCAAAACACAGCACAGACCCTCCTGGAGAACCCTTGACTCTGCATGCTGTGTTGGGCATGCATTGCACGAGAAAGAGCTGCCCTGCGTGTTGACATAAAGAGGAAGGTGTTCGAATTGCTTTGAGAACTTAAGCTGTTTGGATATGAAAACAAACCCTTCAGACTAGCTTGTGTTTGGATCAGAAAAGGGTCATTAACAGGAGCCATAAACCAGAAAGTGTGATCAGAACGAGAGATAGAGAGAGAAGACCGAGTTTGGTCTTGGTTCCTGACTTACCTCATGTCCATCAGTAGCTAAAAATCATCCAGAATAAAACATTTTGTCATCCGCTGTCGATGTTCAAGTTGGACAGGCGACAAAGGAACAGCAGTTTGTCATTTCTTACTGGTCAGGCATTATTCCTGTAAACACGCTCAGGGTTGCTCCGGGTCTCTGAAGCACTTAAGATGCAATTAGATTGCAGGTATCGATAATGGCAGACACTTGCCAAATTGATAGAAAATGGCTTTTACCGTTCAGCCTGCGTTTCCGTGAGTCCTCACAGCCTGCCGTTAGCTAAGGACCGACCGCTCCGTGCTGCTGCCTGGGTGAAACGCGAAGAGGAGCGGAGTCTTAGCAGGGCTTTGGGGTGCCTGGCCGCTAAATTGTTAGTCCCGTCTGTTCCTATAGCATCCATTCAACGCGGGAAATGACCGATGAGGGGAAGATTAATCTGCTCCTTTATTCGCTGTCTGTGGCAGCGCACGGGGTACCCCATCCCATGCTGTTTTTCCCATTCGCCCGGTCCTTTGGAAGAACCCAAAGGTGTTAAAAGCTGCTAGGGAGTGGTGGTGGGGGTAACGTTGGCTCCCTTGGGCACACTGGCTGCAATTTCTCTTGATTTAAAGTGGAGGGGGAGTGAGGAAGCGTGATTTAGTGGCTTTTATGTCCTGCCTGGGTGGGTTTTTAAGGAATAGGTCCTGAGACTGTGTGTGTTCATCATGCGGGTGGCTGAAGGGCTTAAAGCTTCAAACAGTTTTTCTGGCTAGAATATTTTTTTCTGTTGTTCCTGAGCTGATGATGCAAATAATTGCATAAGAGATAGAAAACTTGAGCTACGGGAAACGGGAAGAGCAGCTTCATACCTGGAAAAGCATAATCTGTATGTCTCACTGCCTCTTATACCATCCTTTTGATACCAATAGTGACACAAATGCTTTTGTTGATACGATTGCTATTCTTCCTGTTTAATGTTTGGAAATACCTGTCACACAAAATCGGTAGATTTTTTTTTCCCTGCAGGAAGTGAAAGATAAAATAGGAAATAAAGGAAAAGAACGGAGAGTTTTTCAGTTAACTGGAAGTTAATGGAAAAGTTCAGGATGTGCACATCATCCTCAGCTAAGGAGAGAGGCAGTGCTGAAGGCCTGGAACGATAAAATCAGAGCTGGTGCTTGATGCAGAACCTCCCGGAAAGCTTAAGGTGACCAAATGCAGCTGCAGCTGCTGAAGCAAAGGAAAATGGCTCGTGTTAGTGCAAGTGGGTGAGCGCTGCTCTTGGTTCTGCTTAGGCAGCAGCTCTGCCGGCAACGCGGCCACCTTCCAGAAACACAGGGCACTGCTGCCAGCTCCCCAGGGGGCAGAAAGGCTGGCTAGTAACGAGCAGGCTCTGTGGGGTGACTGGCTTCAGGAACCGCATCCATCCTAAAAGCACCTGTCTGGTAGCTGGTTCTGAGAGGTGTTTCAGGCCTCCCCTTCAAGCTGGGCTGCTGCGTAGAGGAGAGTTTGCTGTAAAATTAAAGGAACTCCGTGCTTAGCGCTAAGTTCTCCAAGTTTTGCAGCAGGTAAGATTCAGCGTGAGTCAAGGCTTGGGTTGTATGTGTGCTGGAGGAGGGGACGGGAAGGCTCACAAAGATAGGAGCGGGATGGATGAGCACGTAACGTGGCGCTGGATGGGTTTTGAAGCCTTGGGTCGGGTTTGAAGTCCCTTGTTTTAACCTCAGCTGCCACTGGCCGGTGCCTGACTTTGGCCAAACAGCCTGTTTATTCCTGCAGTGCGTTTCTGCCCCAGACTCCCCTGCCCATGCTGAATTCCCTCTCCATATATTGAGGTAATATTGACACTTGCTATTTTAAACAAGAGAAAATTCCTGTTGAACAGTAATTGTCTTCCTTGAATTAATTCCCAGTGGTGCAGCAAGCGTAGCTTCTTGCAGATCAAAGTATTGAATGCTTTTCAGCTGTAAATAAAGAATGAGGGGCACAGACATTTGTCATTTCCTCCCGTGAAATGACCTGCTGGTTTCTTATAAGCCTTTATTCCAGAGGCTGCAGGTCCAACTGAGAGAAGGCGTCCTGCCTTAGCTGGTGGCACAAGTGCTGCTCTTCTGCTGGTACCTGAAATGGAGAGAGGGGAGCAGCTCTGTGCTGAAGGGCTTTGAAACTCTTGTACGCATGGAGATGCTGCAGGGTAAGATAAAGGGCTCCAAACCTCCCAGCCCTGGAAGTTCCACGCCTTGTCTTGTCGCTCGTGGTCTTCAGCAGAGACGTGGATCGCTGGTAGTTTATTCTGAGATTGGGGTTACCTTGTAAAGCAAAGCGAACGCCTGTTGGTACAGTATTTATTTCAGGTTGGTAAGAGTTTGCCGTCCTTCCACCTCGTTTCTTCGTGGATTGGTTTTGGAGAAGCAGGAACGCTGGGGAAAATCAGATGGGACAGCTGCTCTTCCCTCCAGCCTGGAATACACAGCGCTGCTGGGCAACAGCTCGCTTTAAAGCACGTAACAGGACATTGCGTGTCAACGAGCAGCTTTAAAATACACGAGATGTTCCCCAAATCCCCCAAGTAAGCCTTTGTGTCCACAGGTAAGGAGAAGAAGCAGACCAAGGCACCAGATCCTGAGCTGGGCAGGGGAACGAGGGAGTGCTGGGTGAGAAGTTTGTGTGTGTGGCGATGCGGTTTGTCAGGAAATGAGCTTGGCACACCGAACTTTTATACCCATTCTGAGCCGCCGGCAGCACAAAGCAGTACATTTAACAAAACCAGCCCTAAAAGCCTTGGCACTTGAGCAGTCTTAATAGCTTCCTGTTGGTTGCCATCCATAAATACCTGTCCCTGCACCGCGCGGGATTTCACCGGAGTACAGTGCATTCAGAGCAGGTTTTTGTGTTTTTGGTAAAGCTCCCTTAGGCTGCAGGGCATCAGTTAAGAAAAAGGTACAGAAGATACCATCTCGCTCAAATCTCGCTCTAGGCATTACGCTCATATTGGCTATTTAAACCTGCTGTTTGCATGCTGCTTTTCTTTTCTCCTTTTTTTTTGTTTTCTGACCCAAGGCTCTCACACCGTAGGTTGGCGGTCTCATGCGTGGAGAGGAGAGGTGGCCACCCTCACTTCTGACGTTTTTGATCAGGAGCAGCTACAGGCTGGCATTTGCAGTTCACATGATGTCGTTCTCCTGTACGCTCTTTCATATTTACTGAGGATGCACAAGAAATAACCTTTCACTTTCCGAATGCTTTTGCATTTCGCTTTTCCTCAAAGTATGGCAAAACATACTAATAATTTTGAAATTGTCTGAGCCCGTGTATTTAGAGAGTTTAAGAGTTCAGAAGGAACCAGCCAGTCAAATCACCCGGCCTGACCTGTGTGCGCCAGCTTCCCTTGTCCCCCCTTGCAGCTCCGTGGCCTGAGCTGGAGCACGCTGCTCTGCAGGAGGTACCTGCTCCTCTGCAGACAAAAAGGCACGTTTTCTGTTTTCCTCTTTTGCTTTCTACTCTTACTGGTTTGTTGCATTTGTTTTTTACTATTTTTTTTCCCTTATTTGAATCTTCTGCCCTTAACTTCCATTCTCATTTTTCCACTAAAGATCCATGTAATATCCCCAGCGGTAGCACTTCCAGCAGTAAGTGACCTTGCAGGTTTTCTGCTGACCGAGTCTTACTGCAGAAATCTTGGTTCCTCCCTGTTTCTGTGACCTCTCCCGTTTTTGGGTTCCTTTGGAAGTATCTGCACCAGCAGAGCATAAACCGTCATACCCCAACAGCGTGCAGGCAAGGTTGCCCTCTCTCCCATCTTGCTGGGAGCTCAAACTCTGAATTTTCAGCTTTGGTCCTCCTGTGCTTTCCTTTTCTTCCTAGATTCAGAGCTCTGCGATGGCTGCGTGGTCCCCAGGCAGCACTTCAGTGACCCCAGCTGAGTGATGGGGGCAGTAGCACCCAGACGGCGAGCACCCCCCAGCACCTCTCCCCCCTGCAGCTTCCTCGAGGAAGCCTCAGATGGTTGTTTCCCCATTAACACATCAGTGATATATTCACCTATAATTAATACATAATCTTTTTCCTTGGGGTCCGTGGCATCCTGTGCTTCAAGGACGTGAGCTTAGCACGCGTGCTGCCTCCCAGCACGTCTAATGTTCTGTAGGGTCGTAGCTGGTGATTGCCAAGAGAACCTGTGTGCTGTGTCGTCCTGGTGGCAGCTCCTGGTGCGTGGAAGAAGCAGAGGCCGGGCCTTTTGGTGATGCAGAACAAGCTCCCCGCAGCTCGATGAGCGCGTTGTACGTAGCTGCCTGTTGCTAGTGTTGCCCACCAGCATTCCTGCCTGGAAGCCGTTGTCTCCCCACTGGCGTTACCAGGAAAAAAATCAGCTTGCGTTGTTTTATACCTGTACTTCGGGAGTGATTCACCGCCGTGCATTACCAGTGTTTTCAATAAGAGCTTTACATTCACTGTCAAGGATAGACTTAGCAAGTGAAAGGACATTTAAGGAATGCTGACTTCAAAAATAAATCATTTTTCAAAGTACAAACAGCTTTCTTCTGCCAAGTTAAAAGAAAAAACCCTGCTGTTCTTCCAGTTCTGTCAACTTCCTGCGCGTGTGGCTGCAACACAGGCAAGTTACATCTGCATAAGAAGGCACGCTGGCAAACAGAGGGCTCGCTTTGCTTTAAAAAAAGGCAACTTTCATATCCGGAATATTTGGTCTATGCGAGCACAGCCTGAAAACCGAGATGCCAGGCGTGTTTGCTTTGCTGTTTGTTGGTGCTGACCGAAAGCTTGCCTGGCAGTGAAGGAGTCTCCAGATCTTACCGCGCCGTATTCTTAGAAGCTTGCCGTCGAATTAAGAGAAAAATGAGCCAAGATTTTCCTTTGCTTACGGCGTGCAGGAGGAGGGAGCTGTGCTGCAGGGGTGCCAGCAGGGCCGGGGTTTCACGCCGCAGCAGCGCTGTCGGAGGACGCTCCTGTTGGGGCTTGTCGCCCCTGCAGCAGGGCAAGCAGCCCGCTCTGAGGATGCCTGGACAGCGCAGAAGGCTTCTCGTCGGCTCCCTCCCCTGCTCTCCACAGGGATGTGTGAACCCGAATGCTTTCTGTTGTGGCAGTCCTGCCGAAGAAACGCTGCTGTGCTTTGAAGTGGAAGCAGTTTGGCTTCATCCAGCCCCAAAGGAGCGTTCTCTGGAGCCGACCCGCACCGCGGTGTGTGCCTGCTGACCTGGTACCATGTGGCACGCGGAGAAGCACTTAATTAGAACCCCCGCTCTTGCTCTCTGCACTTAGAGAATTAATGAGGTGGGACAAGGGCAGGACCTGCCAGGCTGGAACTGTGATGGGGCCCTGCCTCTGAAGGGAGACAGAGCGGGATCACGCGTTAGCTCCCTGCAGTGCTGCCACTGTGGGCCTTGAGATCTTCGTGTTTTCTGCGAGGAACGAGTCCCTTAGAACTTGTTCAATCCGTTATGTCTCCAGTGCTTAACTACTTGATACAGTTTAATTACCAATTAATATAAATGGCTGTTCTTTTATACATACACACTGCTGACTCCTGCATGTGTTGGGACTTCCAAGCGAGCGCGGTGCAGACAAATCAGTGCGTATCGGTAGGGCTGAGTAATTACAAGCTTCAAAACCTTCACTTGTACCGAACTTTGTGGCGAGTTCAGCCTTGAAAATACAGCGGAGATGCAAACCACTGTCTCTTCCTGATAATTTTGCTGAAGCTGGCAAAGGCTTTTCAACTGCGACGTCTTTTCGGCATGGCTCCGGCTAGAAGTAAGTCGTTCCACGTATTTCAGCTCACATTTTGAAAGCAGATTGATGGGCGCTAGTTCCTCGTTCAGAGCCAGGGCAGCTTGCCCGTGTGCTCGTAATGGCTTTGGACGTTTCCATCCCCTGGTGCTCGCTGCTCCCTTTCTGCTTGCCCAACAGCCCCGGCAGTGTCTGTGTGCGGAGCTCAGCCCGGTTCTTCGCGCTGCCACAGCAGCTGAGGCTCTGACGATGGTCGAGGTAGGAAAACAGAGCTGCAGAGGGCCAGGGCAGAGCTAGAAGTAGGAGGGGGTTCTTCTATTTAAGACAAAGGTTTTAATAAAAGCTTGTTGTTTTTTTTTTGCTGCCTCAATAACTGCTTTACGCTCTAAACTAAAAGCCTTTTTCTTAGTGGAGAGCCTGCAAATGGGATTTGCTGAGCGCCAACCCAAGGCTGAAGAAGCAGCTCGTGTTAGTAGAGATCGCTTTTCAGGATTTCCTTCAGTGTCAAACCCCGGCTAAGGGCAGCACGGTAGCGTGGCATTCGTCTGTAAAGCACCAAGGAACATCCCACATAGATTCTGCTAATAACGGGGTAAAGTTTTTGGCTTCTGTGGTTGTCAATTAAGCTTCCATCGTTCTTTGCTGAAAGGGCAGGGTGGCTGTCAGAGGCCTGGAGAGCAGGATAAGTGTGTGCTAACAGCCAGCAGCAAAGGAGGCTTGGAGCAGCCTAAACCAAGTCCTTTGCCCCGGTTCCAGCGACTGCTGGTCACAATCCATAGCTGTCAAAGCTTCTTGCGGGGGGGGAAAAAAAGGTGATCTGGTATTTATGGTGGGTTTAACACTGAACAGATCGGGTCATCTGTGATCATCAAAGAAATGAAGTATTCGGAATATTTTCTTCTGACTCTCTTGAATCTGAGCGTGCTTTGGCCTGCCTTGCTGCGGCTGGCAGCAGAACGGTAGCAGGCAGATTGCTGTCCCCGCGCAGGTGTTCGGAGCTGGAGTCTGCTCCTGGTGATCCTCTGGAGAGGGCTTTTGGGCTTTTCCTTACCTTCAGGTGAACTTGTTCGTGAGGGTATTTTCTGCCTGTCTTTTTCCACTAGACTCTCAGGTTTTCAGAAGAGATTAATGCTGGGAGATCAATTGTGTGCTGAGCACTTGGGGAAAAACAGAAAGGTCTGTTGGAAACTAATGGATGCTGACAGTCAGCTCCGTGGTTTGGTTGCAAAATGGAAAAAGCATTCAGCGCGAGGATCTCATCCCTGGGTGTCGTGCATTTAAAAACCTAAAATCAGGTCTGTGCTCTCTTAGGGCATTATTGAGAGCCCTGTTCTGCTCAAGCCTTTGCTTGGAAAGGAGCGGAGCAGCACCAAGGGTGGAACGGGCTCCGTGCGAGCATCCTCCTTCCCCGTGGGTGATGATGCTGCCAGAGCAGAAAGCGTCAGGTGTCTCGCTAAAAACGGTCTGCCAGAACTCCCTCCAACCTGTGGTCATAAGATGCCTGCTGGAGAGGAAAGGAGAAATTGTGGGAAGCGCTGAAATCCCCTCTTCCCCAGCACTTGCTGCTAAGGAGTCCTGCAAGGATGCAGACAGTCTGTAGGCTGGGTTTGGACGCGATTTCCGCGGTGCACAGGACGCACAGCCTGGTGCTGGGAGCCTCCAGGACAGCGATCAGCAGGAGGGGACGTTCGCTGCGGTGGCTGTTTCGTGGTGCTGTGACAGTCGTGATCAGGCGCCCTTAGGAACTAGGGGAATCAAATTTTCTATTCCCAAGGAAAGGTTGGATCTACGATGTCGGAGCGATGCACCCAAGTTACTGCAGGAATTATGGCCGGGTTTGGCTTGTCTTTAAAAAAAGAAACAGGGTGAGATGAGCTCCCTGAGTTGGCTCTGTCTGAAGTCTCGATACAGACGCCTGCTTAACGCAGCTAATATTTGCGTAATGTTTAATGAAATATTTGTTCCCTTCCAAAGCAAACCTGCCGAGGTTTGAAACAAGTTGATGAGGTTACAGATCAATAGTCTTCTTGACCGGCTGCCTCCTGAGTAAATTCTGCCCTTAGCCGAGCGTGGTGGTTTTGCAGGGGCCAGCAGCCCTCCAGCAGTGATTTAGGGCAGGGGTTTGGCGTGAAGCTTCTCATCTGCCTAAAATTCCCCGGGGCTTCTGTAAATGATGAACGACGCCTCACTTAGGCGGCATGGCAGATCCCTGTAGGGTCTGGACAGTTTCAGTCCGCATACCTTATATACGGCATGTGGGTAAACGCGGGGATACGTGGACGACCGAAGATTAAAACGTGGCAGGAGCTTTGCTGTTCAAATTCCTGCGTGCTAACTTAGGAGTGAAGTTGTAAGTTACTTCTAAGGACAGAAAAAGGAAGTACTTTTATGGTTAAAAGCACAGAGCCGAGGCTCGGGGAGCCATCTTAGCGTGCTCAGGCTGTGCTGGGGGGCGGCACGCGCACCGCGCGCCTCCCGGCTTCTTTTTCAGGAGCCTCTACGCAAGTGCACGCACTTTAATGGACAGATTTGCTCCCCGAAGCTTTTTTTTCCTCTAGGTACAATTTTGTCGGAGGTTCCTCTCGCTAGTGAAGTATTTTCCCCCAGTCAGCAGCACCGTGGTGGTGGCAGATTGGCAGCGGAGCTGGAGCGGAGCAGGGAATGCCCGGCTGGTTTTTTGCAGTTCCCTTTCTGAATAGTCCTTAATTTTGAAATTAAGTCCTTAATTTTGAAATTCGGGCTTTGTAAAACGTACAGCTGCACCACGGTGTACAGAACCAGCAGAGCGGCATTTTAATTTCCTCAAACTTTCTCTGCTCTTCTTTCCCCCACCTTGCCTTTCCTAACTTACTGCTGGGGGTGGTCATGGGGAGACCTCTCTGGTTCCCCTTCCTTCTGAGCTGCCTTCCCTCTTCTTTTGTCATCCGTACAGCTACGAAGAGGAGTAAACACAGCATGGAGCTACGCTCTCTGTATATTTAAAATTATATCCGCGTCCTTACAGCAGAGAATAATTCCAGGCTCGTTCCCTCCACCCCAAATTGAGAAGACGTTGCGTCTCCTGGTCTCCATGCAGAGGATGTTGTCAGTTCTGTTATCGAGCAGAAAAGGGGAAACCCGAAACCCCAGTCCTCGAGCACAGTTCCTGTTTTTCTGACTTGACAGTTTGAGCTCAGGCTTTATCGCCGCTAGTTTTTGGTAGGTTTGGAAGCAAACAAACGCTGTCTGGTGGTAAACAAATGGGTCGGTCTGGGCATAATGTTTTTCTACCCTCATTTTCTTCCAAACCCGGGGGGGTGGGGGTTAGGTCACGTTAGGCTTGTCCTGGCAGGGAAGAACAGAAAGTGATAACTTTAAGATGAACGCAGTGTAACATAGCAGAAAAGTTCCTACAGATCATTCGCACGGATGGCAGCCAACACAGCACCCCGCAGCCTGGAACTGCGCTGAAATACCAAGTATTTGCTTTAGGGTCGTGGTTCTCCTCGTGCCTTTTCTTCTCCCTTGATGTTGTTCCCCCCCCAAATTGCTCAACCTCAACAGAAGCTCATAATTGTTGTTTTGTTGGCGAGAAGTGAAGGTGGAATAACAACTCGACACCACTTCGGGAGGTTTTGTTCTGATTAACCAACTGCATGTTGCTTTGCTTCTTCCCTTGGTCGTTTTCTTTATGATCTCTTCTAAGGCATGAATATAAAAATGAAGCTATTTGCATGAGCAGATGCTATAGGAGGTCTGGCAAAGACTTTGATTAAGGATCCTGCATACCACATCAACAGTTCTGAGGCTCTGTGACAGCCGTTCCCTTCTCTGCTGCTGTTTTGGTCGTAAACGCGCAGCTGAAGCACAGAAGTTACGAACTTAGCAATATGGAAATTCCCTATATGTGACTGCTAGTTCCTGTAAACGACAGTAAATAAGGCTAAGGCTTGCTTCAGAAGGTTTTTTTTCTGTTGTTTTTTTTTGGTGTGGTTTGAACAAAGGACGGCAGGCTGCATTTCACGACGTGCCGACTCCCAGACCCACGGTCTGTTCGGTAGCAGCACGGCTGCGGCTGGAGGGGAAGGGGCTGAGAGGAGGTTTTGTAAGGTGAGATGCTTGGCAATAACAGCAGAGTTTTTCAAGAGTGATTTAGTCATGAAAAGTTCAGAACTTCTGGTCCTTCGCATTGGCTTTCAGTCCATTGTAATCCCGTGAGTCATTTACTTAGAAGTGGTCATGAAAGGCTGAAAGCATATTTACAAAATTCTGATGAAATGCTAACGGTGGGCGTTGCTCGAGGGGACACGCGTGACCCGGCCGTGTCGGCGGTCCCGAGGTCGGCGGTGACACTGGCAGGGGCGTCGAATAAGAGAAGTTTCAGGCAGCCCTGGGAAAGTAGGTACGGCGGGAGCTACTCGGGGTGAGTCAGCCCCGTTTGAGTCAGTGCTACGAGTGATTGAACGAGGCAGTCCCTGCCTGCCTATTTTTAATATTTGCTTACTCACATTTACTGTACGGAGCTCTTTACAGGAAAGGTGGTTAAAAGCTGCTAGGTCTTCAAGCTGCTTCTTATGGCAGTGACTTGTGTTATTGATTCGGAGCGATGTCTTCAGTCTTGCCTCTGCTGAGAGTTTTAGGTCTTGGCGTAATTTTTGTCCTCGTTCCACTTTGTGCTTTCAGAAGTCCTGCTGTCCAGTATTCCTAGCGCTGCATCTGCCCCCCCCGGGGATAAATTGGTGTCAGGAGCAGCAAGGCAGGGTGGTGAGAAGTAGCACAGTACCTGGGGATGCTTCTGTGCCCCACCAGGTGTTTCACAAGGGCTGTGGTCTAATATATTTAAAGTATTTCGGGGTTTTATCCACAGTGGGTATTCAATTCCAGTGTTTTTCTGTTTATAACCCTGCTTGCAGTTTCCTTAGTGCTCAGAGCGCTGCCTTTCTCAGGACAGCAGCTCTGCAGCTCTGGTGACCAGGAAGGTGCAGCCCTGGCCCACTCCTTGACAGACGCAGGTATTCTCTGTACAGGTGTTGACAGCTGTATTTGCGGGAGGAAGAAGTAGAGGAGGTCGCTTGGGGTGCGTGCGTGTGTCATGGAGTTCAGCGGCGGCTTCCTGTTTACTGCTGCTGAGTGAGGATTTGGGCTCGGGCCAGAGAAGGTGCAAGAATGTGGCTTGTGGATTCGCTGTTACGCCGGCCCGCAGCTGCCTCTCCCCTGCCATCCCCACCTCCTGGCAAGGTGCTGCAGAAGGGGCCGCAGCCGTGGGGTGCGCACAGGGCCTGGCAGTCCCTTTCTCCTCGTGCTGGGCAGACACATGTCCGGTGCGCAGCCAGGTTCCTCGAGCTCCGTGTTGGTGCTGAAGAGCTGGTTGGGGTCACGATTCTTCAGACCGGAGGCACCGTGGCTGAGTTGGGATAAACTGGGCATGCTTCGGCTGTTAGAGGTGAGATAACTTGGGATCATCAGCCCCTTGGAAAGAAAGGCTGACCTGTTGCTTGTGCAGCTGGTGTCGGGGGACTCATCAGCAAGAGGAGGCGAAGCAAGACCTGATGGTTTGTTGGTGCTGGGTCGTGGCAGCAGTGAAGCGGTCCTGAGCCTGGAGCTGTTGGGAGAGAAGCCTCAGAAGTGAGGGCAGGAGGGCTGCAGCCAAGCAGCATCTGCTCCAGCGTGCTTCTGAAGAACTGCCGTAAAACTGTACCCAGACTGGAAAGTGCGTGGTGAGGATTGGCCGTAAGCTTCTATTAAATTGCTCTTAGCCAAAACTGGAAATGGAGGAACAGCGAGCTCCTGTAAACTTGTATAACATAAAGGCACTCCTGGGAGTGCCAGCAGACTCCCGAAGATGTCACAGTTTTATTAACCATCGTGTAACTTTATTTTTTTCTTTGGACAGACTTCTGTGTAATAGCTAGACTTCAAAGAGTTTCACTCCATTCCGAAATACTGAGCATGTGCAACTGGGATGTTTTTTCACAGCTTCTGTACGTCGTGCAACGCGCAGAGGAGGACGATTCCCTTGCTAAAGGGAAGACCACCAAGTTACCGCGCAGTGGCTGTGCGAGCAGCACAAGCAAATGCGTTCGAAAAAGAGAAATCAGCAAACCGTAAACAAATGCGAGATGATTCAACCCTGTCAGGATTTTGGAGAGAAGTTCAGTCGGATGGGGGAGCCGGAAGAGGTACAAGACTTTCTAGGCAGAAAAGCGTTCAGGCTGTCAGATTGAAATTGTTGTGTGTGGCGAGGTCCCATCCACTGCCCCACCGCTGTGTCAAGGGCTAGAGGCTGCCTGGGTACGGATGAACATCAAGGCAAGCTTCAGTCATTCTGTGACCAAGCCATCTGCGAGCGGACGCTTCTGAAATCTGCAGCGTAAGCTCCAAAACCTGTAACACAAACAGGACTCGTGGGGAGAAGAAAAACTGCTGCTCAGCGATGTGCGCTACAGCCACTGCTGTGTCTTACCACCTTTGAACCGCTGTTGACACAACTCTGAGGTCAATACGTAAAACTTACTCCGTTTATCTGGTTAGTTAAAAATAGCCAGGGGATTTGTCCAAGAGACGGAATGAATTGAATGCAAATATTTGGATTGTTTGATAGGGCCATGCTAGGATATAAGTCATCGCTGACAAAACACTCGCAGCAGCAGTTCTCGTGGCTGTGACAAGCACGCCACGGCAAGCCGTAGCGTTCCCAGTTAAACTGGGCAGTGGCTGTTCTGTAGAAAGCAGAGAACTCGATGAAATCAGTTAAAACTCTGGTTGAAACAATCCACCACGACTGGCACGGTGTTTTGAGAGCCTGTCCTGCTTTACTCGGCTAATCCAGGTGCGCGCAGGCGGCTGGTGTCTGTGCCCCGCTGGGGATAGCAGAGGGGTGGGCCTGATTTACAGGTTCCTTCTCAGCCCCCGTTCCTGCAGAACAAGCTGCTCGTGGCTGTCTGCGGCACTCAAGCGCTGAATTGTCGGTTACCTTTGTTGTCTCGGGAGATCAAACCAATCCTAGACGGGTGGCAGCGTATCGCCCCGCTTCAGGCAGAAAAAAACAACTGTTAGATAAGACTGATTGCAGCAGTTGGCTGCTATTCCGATTTCTCAAGTCCTGTAGGGGGATAAAACAGCGGGACCTGTGCTGCCACCGGAGATGTGGCTGGCACCATGTGCACCCCGGAAGCAGCGGGTGATGCCTCTCCAGCTGAACGGTTGTGCGTGCATAAAGCAGCGAGCGTGGGCTGCAGGGCTGGGCACAGAAGGCTGAAACAGCTGAGAAGGAGCATCGAATCCTCTTCCTGGAGAGCCACCACGGTTCGGGCTCGGCTTTTTGGTAACCTTGCTGCTTGGCAGAGCTCGAGTTGTCTATGCAAACCTCGCTTCTAGATAGCTTCACAGGTTGGTTTCCTTTGTTTTAATTGGCTTCTGCTGATTTCCTTGTATTTGACTTTTCGGAGGAACAAGCCTGCAGCTGTGCACAACAATGTTTTTTTTTCCAGATTCAGCTCTTTGTCATGGCTTGGATCAGAGAAAAATGACTTAGGGTGAGATGAGGTAAGCAGCATCTTGGACTCAGTTGTCCAGAGCAGCGATACGAGGAGCATGTGGCATCCAGCTCAAAGGCAGACGTCTGCAGTGGGTCAGGAGCAGGGGAAAAGGACAACGTGCAAGGCTTGCCATGCATCCTCTCAGCTCCAGCTGGGGACCATGTTTAGAACACAGCACTTTTTTCCTAACAAACCATTTACCTGAGACCAAAGCGAGCAAAGAGCAGTGCAGGCTCCTTTTTCAGCTATTACGTGTGCTGCTCATCAGTGGGAGAAGAGGTAGAGCAGCGCTCGGCTCTTAAATGAGAAAAGGGCAGTTCCTGCCCCAGGCAGCCTGAAAATAAACCAGTTTCAAGATCATTTTCTGTCCTTTTCTGTTTGCTCACACGCTTGCAACCGCCCTGGCTGGCCTTTGCGATGTATGAGCCGCAGGAGGAGAGGCCCTCGGGGGAAGGATGCAGCACTCCTGGCGGGGATGAGCTGCTCCTCTGTCCTCCCGCAGAAGCTCCAGCCTTGGCAAAGGGGTGAGGAGAGCAGAAAACAAGCAGTGAATGGACTTGAAGAGGAACTCTGGTGTTGTTGTCTCTTATTTTGTGTCTGACAACCCCCTTACCTGGCTGGGGTTCCTTCTGACTCATGGGAACAAACATGTTTACAGCTGCCTGTTCTGCAGGTGTGCTCTGGTGATCAGTCAGTCATAAAAAGTAATTGCTCTGTGTGGTTATCGCAACAGCTGGGCAGTAAAGACCTGCGTTTCCCACTCATTAAAAACGGTGTCCCAACAGCCGTCGGTGCTTCTCCTCGGTCGTACGCGTCTTTGGAGAAATCTGCGTGGGCGCGAGCGGGCCGGTGAATGCACGGGGCACGCCAGAGGCACAGTAAGCTAAGAGTAAAGTTAGCTTCAGGTAGCAGTGTCGGGACGTGCGTCTGGTTCTCCTTTCCGAGCACTGATCTCCATCGTGCTGGCAGGAGCAGGTCGGAAGCCGCCCTGTAACTTGAGCCAGAAAGCCACCCAAAACCGTAGAGCTTAGTACAGAAAGCCACCCAAACTGAGCCAAATACATCTAGTTCCTTCGTTCCGGCATGCGCCAATCACAAAATGCAGGAAAAGGACCCCAGGACATGCCGGCTGCTCCTTTCCTGAAGCCTTCTCACCTCTCCGCCCAGCTCGGCATCCAGCCTTCGCCCCTCGGCAGAGCTCTACCAGCGGGCGCAGCGTTTGGGCCCCGCTGTGCTCCTGCGGCTGGAGAGGATCCCCCGCCACATGCAGCTCCCTGTCCTCAGATGCCGGAGGCCTCGGCCGTAGGCAGGCTGCGTTTTAACGCAAAGTGCTGAGCTGGTCCTTCTTCTCCAGCCTTTCTGAACTTGGAACAACTTTTCTCTACGCAGTCCAAATAGTTTTGATCATTAAAATAGTTTGAATCGGTGTGGTCCAGTGGCTTTCCATGGGAACTGTTGGGGTTGGAAACTCCTTGCTGTTCCCTTTCTTTTCAGCACGTCTCTCATGCGCATACGTGGATAAATAACTTCCTTACTGCTTATTGCAGTGTTAATCAACCTGAATGCCTTTGGCTTTGAAATAACGGTTCCCCTTTGTAACACCCACTGCCATTAAAACATTTACCCTCCGTTTTTTGACAGCTGTAGTGCCAGTGAGAGCGGTAATCCGCATCTTATTTCCAGAGGGTGCCCGGGGTGTGGGGCTGGAGGGGCTCTGCTTACGGTCACGGAGAGGACGGCCACGCGTGGGGCAACTCTGTTTTCAAGCGCAGGTGGTGCTTTGCATGATGTAGCAGAAATTAAAATGCAGTTGATATCGGGCTGAGGGAGAGGCAGCGCCACTTCTGGACCAGCGCCTCCAACTTCCTAGGTGCAGGAGCATCTCTTTTCCTGGTGGTCGTAGGACTTGGCGTGTTGGAGAGAGACCGGCTGGCCCTGCTCAGTGAAGGAACGTCACGTTAGTGCCAGCAGTTGGTTCTCACTGCCGGCTTCTCACCTTCTACATGTGCTGGGGGAACGGAGGAGGACAGGACGAGTGACGCTACGCTCCGTTGCTTCGTGTTGCCGGGTTGTGCTGTGCTGGGTGGAGCTTTGCCAGGAGGCAGGTCCTGCCTGAAGGGCACGGGGCGCCGCCGGAGCATCCTTTGTCCCTGATGAGGCACGTTTTTCCTTCTGGGTTTCCTTGGTTCTCTTGGTGGCGGTGTAGGCACGCGTTCACCTGTCAGAGGTCATGGACAGAAGGGGGTGCGACTGCCAGAGGGGATGGCTGAGGACAGGAGGAGTGTTGTGATTTTTGTTTGGTGGCTGCAGGCAGGGAACGTGCCTCAATGGTTTTTGCCATTTTAACTTAATCTACAGCCCTGTTGGTAAGACCAGAGGCAGTCTGTGCTCTGATCTCGACTCCTACCGATTTTCTTCTCATTATTCCATTCCTGTTCTGCTTGACTGCGCGTGGAGAATTGTACAGATGTCTTTGCACCGCGACGTGCAGCTGCACTTGGCACCCCCCTCCGCTACCAGAGCACCTGCCGCTTCGCGGAGATGCGTGTGCTTCTGCTCCCAGTTCCCTACTGCCTCGTGTTGGAGCTCTTTATGTGGCACCTGGAGGGAAGGACTTTGGTTGTGACACCGTCTTTAACCCTGAAATCGTTCTGGTACCGTGGGGCTACGTGGCCCGGCCAGAAGTGCGGGCAGAGCTGTAGTGTTGGGGCTGCCGGCGTAAAAACCAGAGGAGAATTCAGAGAGGGGTCAGAAGCTTCTGAGACCAAAATGCTCTTTCTGCTGAGAGCAAATCCAAAGTTGCCTCTGACATGGTATGGTTTTGTAGGTTTATTGTAGAAAGCGTGTTTACTGGTTAGTAGACGTCTTTGGTGGTGGTTTTGCTCTGTGCAAGAAGGCAAAGGTAACTGGCGAAGTTTTGTTTGCTTTTGTTTATAACTTGTTTTAAATGGTGAGCCCTTAAAGAGGGAGCTTTAAAATTATCTTCTCACCACATTAAAAAAAAAGAAAAAGAAAAAAAAAGCAAACCATCAAAAAACACTTACCCAAGTGCAAAGCCACCACAGGAAGCCTGTGACTACCAGAAATCTGCGTGAATAAAGCAGCCTGGGGGGTTCGAGCGGCTTGCCATGTGCGCAGTAGATGTTGACCGAGTGGCTAAAACTGTTCAAGCCTTTACAAGCGATTTAAGCACGACGAGCTAGGGACGCTTATTTTTGAGTCGGTGAAAGCGCAAAGAGGTGCTAGCGTTTCGGCTCCCCCCCCGCAGGGCTGCTGCCGTCAGCCCGAGGTTGCTCTTTGCCTCGGGTGGTTCCTGCTGCTCAGGAGGTGCTGGGTGCCAGAAGTGCTTCTGGATGGTGCTGGGCGAGTTCCTCCTCCGGGGTGAGGAACTTGTGCTGTGACGACACCTCCTCCTTCACCCAGTCCTTCTCCGAGGCCTGGTGCCCCCGGCACGCGATGGGAGGCGCGGGGCCGGGGCTCGGTGGTGCCCCCCGGGCTGCCACCACGTGCAGCCGGGGCTGCCCGGCGCCGGGGAGCAGGAAGCAGGGGGTGGGGAGATCTGGGGCAAAAGGCTCCATTTTGTGATTTGAAAACGAGAAAGGTTAAGAACATCTGTAGTTGCTCTCAAGGAAGTGGCTACGGGGCTGAGCACGAGAGAAGTGACCGTGTGCGGTTACCGCGCCGGGAGCTTCGCGAGAGTGGTCTGCGAGCAGGCGGCGAGGGGTTGGCTCTGCAGGAGCTCTGTGGCCACCGAGAAGTCCCGGCCCCTTCACGTGTTTTACATACGCTCGAACTAGAAAGCTGTAGCGCGTGTGAAGTCTGCCTGCTCGTACCCTTGGTGTCTGGGGGAACTACTGCTGCTAATTCTGCCTCTCGGGCTGGAGGCCGCCGAGTGGGACGGGGGAGAGCCGGGCCGGTCACCGGCGCTGGTTTCCTGGTAAGTGGGCACGTCGCTGAATTTCTCCTCCTCTGCTCGCCTGCAGAAGAGGCGTGCTGACGGTGTTCTTGTGCTGGTTAAGCAGTCTTGCCTTTGCTGGGCGTCAGCTGTTGGCTTGTTTTGGTTTGTTTCTTATGAAAGATCGAAGGCAGGATTGGAAGACCAAGTGCCGTCATCGTAAATCTAAGTTCTCCTTTTCTTTAAAAATAAATACAACGTAGGATTCCCCCGCTTGGGAGCACCAGCGGGTCGCGGAGATGGCCGTTACATCTGAAGGGACACATCGTTGCTGTGTTATGCTAAAGGTGATGGAGATCTCTATGCTAAAGGTCATGTAGTTTTGCGAAAGTGGGGTACAGAGATTTCCCCTGGGCATGTCCGAAGTCTAAATAGTTCCCCGGGAGAAACGTGGCAGCTGTAACAGCCCTGGGGCTCATCTCCTCTGCACCTGCACCCTGCCGAGCAGCTGGGATTGCTGAGCAGGGCGGATCTGGATGGATCGTGGCACGCGGAACTCCTGCGGAGAGCAGGCAGACACACAGCAAGTCCCCAGGCGTCAGGGCTCTTCCTTGCACGTGGCATCTGAGAGACTGGAAGGCTCGGGAAGCCGGACGAAGAGATGACCTCTCCTGATCCAGTCCAGTTAAAAGTGAGGAGCTGTTCTGAGTCACAGGTCTGCATCTGGGAGGCCCAAGTGCTTCTTCGCCTCCCTCCTGGAGGCTTTTCCTGCTGGGGAAGCTGCTGGTGGCTCCTACAGCAGACCCAAGTGCTCAGGGAGCTCGGGGCACCAGGGTGTTATGGGGAGGAAGAAGGGAGGTGTTGAAGCTTTGGAGAAGTCCCAGCACGTTGCTGGACGCTGGGTCCCCTTGTTTGGGAGCACCATCCCGGCCAGGTGGCCGCTCTGGCCTGAGCACCCGCGGCAGCGAGCTGCGTGCCGGTGTCAGTCCCTGCAGTGTTTCAGTTGTCACACGTGTTGTTGTGTTTTTTCTTCCGGTCCTTCTGCGTGGCAGTGTCTTGCACCGGAGCTTTAGCACGCTAAGAACACGTGCGTGGTCTTGCCGTGCCCGTGGCGGCGACCTGCCGAGCATCACTTGCCAGCAGAGCCTTGAAGCAACGAGCTTCGCACGCCCGTACCGCTGCCTCTTCCAAGAAAACGTGGGTTTGTGGAGCTCTTCACCACGCCGGCCGATTGTCCCGCAAGCTTTTCCACACATCTGAAATGACCCTCAGGAAAGCCCTAAAATCAGCGCCGTGCCACCAGGAAGAGGCCGAGTTTCCTGAAGACCTGCTTCCCTGCTGGGAAGATGGGGTGGCTCTCGGCCAGCGGGCTTCCGTCACCACCGCGCGGGGCGAGCCGCCGCGTGCTGGCGCAGCACAGGGGACGTAGGTGAGCGGCCTGGAGGGGGACTCGGAGGAAGGAAAGGGATCGTTAGTGTAATGTCCCAGGCAGGAATAAAAACCTGATTGTCCATCCTCTTCAGGCCTGGAATCCCCCTGCAATCCCAGTAGCATCGGTTTAGTAATGAAGCTTTTTTTTTAGCTGGTCGGTTTATGGGAAAAAACAGAACAAAACAGGAGCAACAAAAGAACTTTTATCTGGTTTGCGTGTGATAGGAGTTTGGGAGCATTGGCTATGTGGTGATAACAGAAATCGTGTCATTGTGCGGGAGGTGTGGTAGGTTTCCAAGGTGGGTTGAAGCTCGATAGGCAGATATATTTACCTCCAAGGTACTGCTTTAGCTGAAAGCTGCTTAATGTTGACTGTTAAGGGATATAATAACAGACTGTATCATTTGAAGTTGTTCTTATACCAGAAACTGGGGATGAGGAAGGATTTGGTACAAGTTTATAGTTTAGAAGCAAGCTCAAAGAATCGCCGGTGGCTGTTCCTTCCACAGCGGCCCAGCCAGGGGAAGCCCAGTTAGTGTCCAAAGGAGCACTGGGCTGAAAAGAGAGGAAAAAGGGACTTTGTGTGCGTGCTCACACGTCTACCACTGCAGTTACAGACCAGACGAGAAACGTGGTAAATTACCACGCAGCTTTTCGAGCGAGCTGAAAACGTTCATCCCACATAGGTGACATGTCACGAAATTCGCAGAAGTTTTTGAAATCGAGTTGGAAAAGCACAGGAAATGAGCGCGCTGAGTTCTCATAGTGTGACAGCGACCTGAGTGGGTTCATAAAGCGCTCAGTCTGGTCTGAAGTAGTCAGTACGTGAACGCTATAGGAGCCTGCATCCTCTGCTTTTCAGAGTTAAGATTGCTAAAAATGGAAATATATCACGTCTGTTCGTGTAAGCGCGCGTACGGTGAAGGCTGGCGGACCTACCCATCATGTGCACTCCGTTTTTCGGTTCTTAAGAACTTCTCTACTCTTTAATGTTAACTAATTTTGCTGAAAATTTCCGTTCTGTGCTCTCAGCCCGATGTTTTAAACAGAGTTTTACAACATAGATCAGTCACATCGCAGAATGAATACTGTAGAAAAACCCAAGGGGAATTAATAACGCTGCTTGTGGGGCAGAGGTAAACAACGTGGGGCGGCATCACCCTTGAGTACAAAGCCAACTCTTTGAGAACAAAGCCAACCCCAAACGGTGCCTTCAGCGAAGGTCCCGTGGGAAAAAAGGAGGCGGTGAGCGCATCCATCGCGAGGGTGAAGTAATGGCGCGTATGCGCCGACAGGACGCAGATACAGTTTAGAAGGCAACCTCGTTGTAATAAACGGGGTTTGGATTTTCAAAAAGAACATTTTAGGAAAGCCTACATATTGCTTTGTGAGCGTAAGCAATCGTGAACATCCCCCCTGGCTGTGTCCTTTCCATGAAACAAGAAATTAAGCAGGCTGCGAGAGAAGAAAAAGAGGAAGAGCTCGTAAATGGTGCATAAAGCCAAATTTTGGTTTGGTCAGATATTATCTGGGATTTTCCTCTCCTTGTGTTTTAGGGACTTTTTTTTTCCCTGAAACAGGCCTTCCAGCTTTGCGTTTTGCTTCCAGCTCTTTGGCTGTGGGGGTTCGAGTGCCTGGCAATGATGGCTGGGGAGGTGCGGCGGGGCCAGCGCCTTCCTGCATCTGGGCAGCAGCACCGTCCGCATCTCGCTTTTGTGTCAGCTCCCCAGAACGTGCAGGGAGCAAAACTTAGTCTTCAGGTCCAAGCAAGTCTCAGGGCACAGGTTTGCCTCCGCTTGAGTGTGGACTTGAGCTGGGTGAGCTTCTTCTCAGAGCCCGTGGAGGTTTCATTTGTTGTCTTTGCCTGCAAAGACGTTTTATGTGTACAACTCTGTTGCTCACGTAGGAAACCAGAGCTAGGGGATATCCAGAGCCTCGTGTGAGCTCACGTGAGATGAGATTTACAAATGCCTGGTGGAGCACGGAGCCAGTTTCTGTGGTGTCTGATACCTTGAAATATCCCCCAGCTGACAATTTAATCCTGTTTCCTTATTCTAGAGAAACGCTTCTTGTATTTCTGGGTATTTTTGTAGAGCGTGGGCTCTCAGCGGGTGCAGAATGTGCCAGCTTGGCAGGAGGTGTCGCAGCCCCGTTGGCTTTTCCTGCTCCTCCATCCCCGCTGGCATATTGACAGCTGCCTTCTGATCAGGGACAGATTGGCAAATAGATTTGAAGTATTTAGTTTGTTCCTCTTCCTTATCTTTCTTTGACTTGTCAGGCATTTGGGGGTTGGGAGGGGTTATTCAACAATGTTTTATGTTTGTCCTCTTTTCCTTAGAAATTCCAGGAGTTTTGGGCTTGAACTGATGAGATCTTGGCTGCGGCGTCTTGGCTGCGGCAGAAATTGGAGGTTTTCACCAGATACTTTTCTTCCAAATTTTCATTAAGACTTAATAGTTCAGTAGCCAGACCAGAAGCAAACTGGTTTTGAGCAACCTGCCTTCTAGAATTCCCTCTCTGCAGGTTTTAACTTTGCATCTTTCTGATACCAAATTTTTATGGGGTCCTCATCTGTGTGTGAGGACAGAAAGCTTTTTGCAGGTCTTAGGTCTGTTGGGTGACCCAGTCCAAATAAATCAGATGTCACTTTTCGCACTTGTTGACGCCATGGTATTGTTTATGTGCCCGTGCACCAAAAATCACAAATTTAGTGGTTGAAGCCCTTTGTGAGAAGGATGAGTCATTGTCCCCCTCTGCTGGTGGGTGCCCCAGGCTGGGAGTTGGCTCTCCGCGCCAGCTAGCTGAGCTACTCTGCGGCTCCAATATGGGCTTCCAAGGAGGTGGCAAGTATGTGTGTGTAGGTAGGGCAGGATTTCAGTGATGAAAGAAACCTTTCGCGCTGGGGAGAGCTCAAAAGACTTTAATGCATCAGTTTTCAAGGTGTGGTGTTAGCAGATGGTGTCTGGGAAGAGCCTTCCTATCTTGCCCTACATATCTTCTCAACGCGTGTCGCAGAAGGCTGTTGTCACATGAGGAACAGAGAGCGGTGAAGAGAAACGTGCTCTGGGAAAAGTGAGGGCTGTGCGGTCGCACGGCTTCCAGCAGAGTCGGGCACATCTGTCATCGTGTCCCCGCCACGCTGGGTGACGCTGGCGGAGGATGGCGTGGGCGCTGGGAGATGGGCTTGCCGGGCAGGATGAGACCCGCCGAGCGTGGCGTGAGCCAAGCAAAACGAACTCGGTGAGGGGAGGGCTGCAGCGGTGCCCACAGGCTCATCAGCGAAACACTCAGGAGGGAAGGAGATAATCTGCAGAAGATAAACAAAAATCAGTGCTCCACTGAGGCTCTGAAACTGTCAAGTGGCAAAGGATTAAAATTCCCCTCAGGGTTCTTCTCCGATGAAGCTGTGACAGGGCTGCGTGAGGCGGGCTTTCGGCTGGAGCGCTGAGGTGAATGTGGTGGCCTAGGGCAGGCCGGGCCAGGAGCCCGGCCATTTCGGGACCGGGGCATTCGGTGGTGTTATCCTGGGGCCGGGGAGAGGTCAGTGGGGGCTCTCAGACCGCCAGCATGCCCTTCTGAAAAGGTGCTTTGCTGACAGCGAACGCAGCAGCCTCGGGAAGGCTCGGTAGTGAGCAGCAAGGTGGGAGCTGGACGCTGGACTCTCCTCTCATCCCCAGAAGCGTGCTGCAGAGAAAGCAGCGGTGTGGTTCTTCTGTGTTCTGGGAACTGCTGCCTCGATTAGAAACAAACACCAGCTATTAAGCAAAACCAAGGAACTCTATGTTGAAAAAAACAGTTTTGATTTATGAATCTGCAAGCGCAATGGTTTTACATTTCCCTTCGCATTTTAAAACCTCTAGACAATCTTTTTAATGTTATGCCCACGCAGACATTAAAATATATTGAGTTTCAGTTGCAAGATACGTCGTTGAAAAGGGAGTGTTTTCAGTTAGATTACAGCTCTGTCCTTAGCCTTTTGCATTTACATTTTCTGGTGCTGTGCAGACATAATCACTGGCTTGTCTGCACGTTCCAGTAATGGCACTCTCAATTACTTCTTCCCCATATTATTGCTGAGGGAATGTGTCTAGAAACTCAAATTCAACATGAACGTGACACAGATGAAAGGAACATGCAATTTAATTGTAAATCTGTGCTGTGCTGTTTAGTATTATTTTTGTTATGATTGTGTGATGCTTGCTGGGCACTTTCCAAGCACAAGGGAAGCTTGTGGTTCCGTGCCAGGCTTTCCCCAAACTAAGCCGAAGGCTTACAAAGCAATATCTTTAAAGTCTGCTAGGTGGGATTAAGGCCTGATGCTGTTGCAGCGAAACCAGTATGTGTTTAGTTCAAGTATGTGTTGGCAGAGAGAGGGGAGAAGAGAGAAAGGAGGGATAGAGGATACAGATGGAGGAGTCTTTCAGCCTCGGATGAGTGATGGGCGACGTTTACCACAGCAGCAGCACTGCCACGTTTGGTGTAGTCACATCATGGCACTTGTGTTTTACTGCCACATCCAGTTAGTGAGTCCCGGGGGTGCAGCTGGGCTGGTTTCCCCTTGACAGCACGGGGCAGTGGCGGATGGACGGTGCCTGTGCCCCTTGAAGAGGAACATCCGCACGTGCCATCTCCTTCGCCGATGCTCCGTGCTCTGTCATCAGGACTGGGACTAGGGAGACTCCTTACCAAGGCCCACTCTTTCCTCCTGTGCTTCTTAAGCATCCCTGTAGCACCTCTTTGGTTTTACGGCCCCGGCAGCAGACACTACATTAAATAGAGGCAGTGTCACACCTACCATTTAAAAAAAACTGGTATTGATGTTTTCCCAGTTTGCTTCAGGTGATACAGATAAGCTGTACCTTTGGGTCGAGGTAGTTTTGCAAAGCAGCCCCAGAATACTGAGGTTATTTGTGGTCATGGGAAAGGCTTAAAAAAATATAGGCTCTTGGAAGGTGTCCCTGCTGCCTGAAGGCATGGAAGTTACTGCTAAGTTCCTTGTGAACAAGGCTCCTCCAAGAGAAATGGGAGCCTTGCAGTGCTACTCACTCCTGTGGGCAGTTTCCTTATCCTCTGCCACCCAGCCAAGGCTCTGCATCTCCGACAGAGCAAAGGAGAGTAAAAGGACAAATAACAGAACCTGACAGTCTGGAATGAGGGTCTAGGGAATAATTACAATTGCTAATATTCAGTTAAAAGTTATGAAGAATGAAGTGACTTCAAAATCCATGAAGGAGGTGAATCAAAGGGAAAAATACTCCTTTGGTGTTGCAGCTGAGGGTTGCCGTGGGCATGACCAGACAGGTTGTTGATGCTCTGAAAATATGAAAAAACAATAAAACAATCAGGACTTTCCACTAGCTTTTTGTTTGCCTCTCAACCAGTGCACCCAAAGAGGAAAAAGGAATTAGTAGATTTACGAAGAGTGTGTGGACTGCACTCCTGGACGCTTGCTCTGACTGTCTTTGGTTGACTAGATCTGAATCTGGGTTACATTAATGGGAAGAGTCTGTCAGACTGCACATGGCTTTTTATCAGCCTGACCAAGTATTTGGTGCCTCAGGTGCTGTACAAAGGAATTCCTGACTTTTTATTTTTTTCCAGCCAGGTACAAGTTGCTCTTGGAGAGCGTGAAGATAATCTGTTTCAGTCGTGTAGAGGATCAGACAGTCACATAAATGCAGGTGTGTTGGGTTCTGAGGTTTGGTTTTGTTTGTCTTTCGGTGGGAGGATTATGTTTGTAAACTACAGAATTGGTGGTTTGGGCTTTTGTTATTAACTGAACTGAAGCTTAGTAAAACGTGGAACACAGACCCTAGAGTAAATGAAGTCTGTGGTCACTTAACTCCTTTCTGCCCTTTCTATTTAAGTACCAAATATAAAATGTCACGCACCTTTCCTTTCGAGTCAGAGCTCCCTTGTATGCCTTCTTGGCAGTCTGAAAGATCTTTCATTAAGCCCACTGTTCACCATGACACACAAAGTATAGGGAGTTCAAAAAACCAAAGGGTGGGATGGCAGAAAGCTATCAGAAGTATTTGGCTGTTAAGATAGATTGTAAAAATAGAAGCTGACTTTTTTTTTTTTTTTTTTTAAGGAAACGTAAATTGTACTGTTTATATTAGCCAACCTCAAGTATTGTTTTTCAATCAGCTAGATACTTAAGGATGTGAAAGTTATTCCTGCTTTACAGTAAGAGAAACCTTTCAGAATAGTTGTGGAACGACCAGAACTTCAGCTGAGGGGAATTATTTGCAACAGTTACCAGAAACAGAATAACCATTGACATTTCTTTCTTCACTTTTCCCCTCATTTATGAAAAATGTTGGCTTTGAATAATCAGGTTACCAATATGAAAACATCGAGAAATGCTGTGCCTAGCTCATCACAGTGTTCAGTAACCTTCCTAAGCAACACATTTGTGTACTGACAAATATTTTCACAAGAAATAAGGATGAACCAAACTGAGCCTTCAATTTTGTACCTTCAAGCAATCTCTAGTTTTATCTATGGATTGCATTTTATTTATTCTGTGACCTAAATAGTCTATTTCTAGTCACATTTCTATTTTTGTCTTTTTTTTTTTTTTTCCTTTAATATGGATATTTGTGTTTTGGAATGTTTGCTACTGAACTGACAATTAAAAGCATGGAACCAAATCAATCAAACTCTCCATCATGTTTTCTTTAAATACTTTTCCTCCACTTTCAGTATCTAAATGTAAAAGAAGATTGCAAAGCTATGGCTTTCTGTGCAAAAATGAGGAGCACAAAGAAGAGCGAAGTAAACCTGGAAGCTCAGCATCAGGGGTTAGAAATACTTTTCTACCTGCAAGATGAAGATCCCATTCGGTATACCAGTGGCGAGTTTACCTCAGAAGAGTTGTGCATTGAAGCCGCGCGGAGGTGTTGTGAGTATATGGATTTTGTATGAGTTTTCAGTGACAAGGCATGACACCATTAAAAGTGGTATGTCCTGTGCACGTCAGTCAATACGTGTAGAAAACGTACACGTGATGTAAAGTCTAGTGTGGAAACCTTTTCCAAGGGTCTGCTCGGGCAGTTCTCAAATTGTTCAGAGTGGAAGGAATGGAAGAGATTTTCTTGAGATCCGTGCAAAATGGTGATCTCTCACCCTGGCAGATACAAGTGCTGATTTCTTTTAGTGAGATTCATTAGGCTTCTTACAGGAGAAGAGGAGACACAGTGTACAAATATGTTACACAAAGATATTTTTACCTTAAACTAGTTGGTAAGCCTGTCGAGATCTGTTCCGTGTTACTTTGGAGAGGACTAATTGGAGAAAATATACCCATTTGCTGCTTCCCCGGTTTTAATTTTCTCTTTTGTTGCCTGACACTCCTCTGCAGAATTACAATGTCTGTAGTATTAATAACTCACCAGTTAAGATTACTCTAATTGCACAATTGTGGTAATACAGAAATGTATAATGAAAACTTGCTTTGCTGTTGTGTTCCTTGACTCAGCAAAATATTTGAATATCTGTATAATTCTACTGGAACCAGTCTATTTAGTCTGTTTGAGCCTCATGAATCTTAGGTGTAGTGTACTTCTGCATTTACACTTCTGAACTTCTGAGGTTCTTTTATCCCCTTGAATTTTCTATTTCCCAGGGTTCCTGGAATACTAAATACTCTTCAGCTGATATGGGAGTAGTAAATCCAGCTGTATAAACATCTAACTGCCTGTTTCTGAGCATGAGCTTTCTGCAGTTTTACAGTATTTTCTTTTCCCACGCCATCTTCGTTCCTGTGAGACTGAGCACCCTCCAGTTCATTTACCTAATTACTTCTCTTTCATTCTAAAGACAGGAATGATAGGAATCTGAAGGACAAATCTCATCAAATAAGTACTCATATTATTTTTGAATAGTTTTAATGAGAATAAAGAGTACTTAAAACCTGTTTGTGTCAGCCTGTAAGAGCTATGAGCCGCTGCTCTTTGTAGAGGTGTGAGCCCATATACTGTGCAGCTGCTGCCAGTAATTTCTGTTAGGAAGTTTACAACTTTTAAAGAAGTGACTTTAGGTGAGCTTTCCTTAAGGGAACTTCTTTCAGCCTTCTCTTGGACTTTACTAAGTCCTCAACAAGTGAGTGTGAAGGACAAAAGTCTTACCCATTTCAGCAAGCCCGTGATGCTGCTCTCCACTGTAAATCACTGCTTGCGTAGCTAAACCACCGACGGCGTCTACGTGCTGCTGGTTGGCTGGCTGGAAGTAGTGGGTGTCCAGCCCCATCTCCTGTGAACTTTGCAATTAGGTTGCTGAGATTTTATTTTCTTGGTTTCTATTCTTCTCTTTTGCTCTCTCTCTTACAAATTCGAAGCAGAATTGGTTTCACTGAGTCCTGTAGGACCCAAACAATGTGCTCAGCAGTTGGCCCTGATTCAGAAAGGCACTTAGGCACATGCTTCAGTGCTCCTGGGGCCGAGCTGCTTGCCTGGATGGGGCTTTTGCAAAAAGGTACTGCCTCCTATTGAACAGGAAGCTGAAGCAAGGAATTCAAACAAAAGCAGCCCTGTAAACATACCGTAGCTTGTTTTTCTCTGGGATGATGTAAAGGCAAAGGTTAAAGCAGGTCAGCCTAGACCTACAAGTTAAAGTCTGTTCTTTGTTGGAAAACCCTCTGTTGAATTAGCTAAGAATGGAAAAATGATACGTTACGCTTTGTGCCTGTCTGCTAATGAGAAGGGGATTTTGATCATTTTCCTAAGGCCTTCTTTTTCAGCTATGGGAGCAAAATTTATTAATAAAGCAAAACTGAGAACAAAGTTGTGGTGTTGCTGAGTGGTTCCGTTAAAACACCCATTTCTGTGATTTGGAAAAGGTGAATTTTTTTAAGGCTTTTCCTCTTTAAGTTCAGACTTTTGGCAAAATCAACTTCCAAATAAATTCCATGGTAGAAATAGCTAATAGAAATGTCAGGCTGTTTAATACATAATACAATCAGTGGAGTCAACCAGTACAGTTTGCAGTTCCCCTTTGGTCATATTTTTCTAATAATTGCTTTAAACTAATCCTTGTGTCAGTTTTTCGTTATGGTGTATTTTGCAAGATCAGATAATTTATGTATTTATGGTTTTAGGTTGTGCATATTGTGGCCTTGTGAATTCATGTGCTTGCTTTCTTTCCTCTGACAGCTATATCTCCTCTGTGCCATAATCTCTTTGCACTGTTTGATGAGAACAAAAGACTCTGGTACGCACCAAACCAGGTCTTTAAGATAGATGAAAAAACTTCTCACCGGCTGCATTATCGAATGAGGTAAGTGTAGAACATCTGAAAAATGATTCCGTGGGGACTGGGGCATTTGTCTTGACAATAGATAGATGCTCTAACTCATACTACTGAACTCACTAAGGAAGCTAAAAAGTAAAACCAAAAGCAGCAGCTTGTTCTTCACACCATAGATAAGAGATTAACAGGAAAAGCTTTAAACGTCTCCTGATTTTTTTTCATCTTCGCTATATAACCCTGAAAAACACCCCAGAAGTTGAAAACCACAAGAACCCATATCCACGAAACAGTAGGTGACTGAACTGTCTAACAGCTAAATTGAAAAAAATGGCTCAGAACTGTTGTTTTATCATACCAGTAGTTTGCATGTTTCAATTTCCATTTGAAGTGTTCAGAGTGAACTGTGCTCCTGCTGAAGTCAATGGGAATTTTGCTTTTAGCTTGAAAGGAGAAAGCCACACGCTGTTGCTTTTGAAATTCTCCTCTAGAACTGTAGGGGAATCCATGTGGCCTGACTGCGGGTGGCAGTTACTAGACTGGAGAAAGCATCAGAAAATCAAAGCCGTTGTTGGCAGGATCTTTATCCTCCATACATACCAAGAGGCTGAACTTCAGGGGGTAATGTTAGAATGTAGCACGTTCCCTGCTGAGATACGTGGGGCAGAGTGGGTGTACTGGCTCTCATCCGCTGCAAAGGGAAAGCAGCAGAATTGACAGCTCTTGAGCACTACTGCATTCACTACTAAAGGAAAGATGTCCTTCCTTTTTGACATATTTTTTGTTACTCTGTTTTGACAGAAATGCGGTTCTGCACATTATGCTGTGCTTTTTCCCCCTTTTTAATTTTGACTTTTCTTCTTGTATCAGTACGAGCTTCAAGTGTGTCATGTAGGAGAGAAATACATAGAAAAAACTTTGCTTTTAGGAATAATTAGTCTAGAAACTTTCTGAACTTTCTGAAACTTTGCCCATCTTCCTGAAGCAAGTGCACTAATCATCACATTTTTGTTGATCCTTCAAGGAACAGCTATAAGAAAATAAGCTTCTACGTAATACCCCTCTTGGGCATAAAATGTAACACTCATATATATGGTCAGTTTAGGCCACAGAGACAAACGTTTCTAAAATCGGGTGCTCGTATAGCTGTATGCATTGTGGTATCTTTCTCTTGGTAATCAACATCATTATCGCTTGTACATGCTAATGAGGGAACTGGCACATAGAAGGCTCAGGCTGTACATCCAAACGGTCCTCGAGGCTTGTTAGAGAATAGCAGCCACTTTGCTTATGCAGATACAGGAAGAGAGCTTTGTAAATGGGATCTTTGAACTGTAAAATATTCCAGTTCTGATTACACTTTGTGCTATACTGGAATTGTTACTGTTATTGGGTGAATTGTTATGAGAAAAAAAACCACTGCCAGTTTACAAAAAGATCTTTGCTTTTCAATTAATCATGGCACTGGTACCTACATTCAAAAGAGGAAGAGGATACTACAGTATTTTCTTTTTTCTGCAACACTGCATAAATGCTGTTATTAGCAGCACTAATGACTTAACCTCAGCTAATCTTGGATTTAAACAGCTGTGATTAAGTTTGGCAGATAAACACCCTACAAGAGTGGAATTGAGTGACTCTTTAAAGAAAGCTCTGAGGACTCTAAAAGCTTGTTACAGAGCATTAAGTGCCCTTTCTTGCTGGAAGAGATTAGTCAGATTAACAGTATACTGATAATAAAAAATAATAAATTCTTCGTATAATCTGAATCTGGGACGTTTTCCCCTGGAATTCTTTGATGTGGTCTGCTTTTCTCTATCGAAGAAAAAAGAGGGTATTTTAAACATACAGTTGTGGGAATTTAATCCTCTGATTAGAAGCTTGATGCTTTGTTTTTGATTTAATTTCAATTTAATTCTTAAAAAATATTTTCCACTGTGTTTAGTGTTTGTATGTTTCCACTTCGGGTGAGTGATGAGGACTCACTCCAGGAACTTCCATAAATTTAGGTGCTAAAATCTAGAGATTCCTCTCTCCCCAGGAATACTGCAGTGCCTTGGTGAAGTGGGGTTTTCCTTTCTTTCGTTTACTCTCTATTTGGTGTCTTGGCTTGGAAACCTGAACTGAGAGGGGGCTGGGCACTGAGAAATTATGAACAGCAGAGGATTGTGAAACTGTTCTCTAAATATTGTTTATTCAGAGCTCTCTGAGAGGCAGAATTCCTTTTGAAAAGGGAAAGTGGTCTGGGCTTCTTTAATAGTGCACTGTATGAGATTGTGTATATATATATTCATTCAGAGAGACCAAATCAGTTCTATGTTGACGTTACTTCTGAGATTTCATTGAATTGATAGGTTTGATTTTTCCTATTGAAATTATACGTATATAAAATGAAGGTATGTGACTTAGTAGTTTGAAATGCTTTTAGATGTTAGATTTTTCTTCCACTGCTGGAAGCTTTGAGTTTCGTTTCTGATAGCGTGGACTTCCCACCTTCCTCTTCTCCCTGGAAAATCCATGCTAGTTAGTATACTTTTGGTGCTATTTTGAAAGGACTTGCTTTTTACTAGAAACTTTGTAACAGGACCTGTATTTGCATCGAGTGAAAAAGGAGCCTACAACACAAGAAACCACAGTATTTTGTAATATCCTGACTAATTAGCTCACAAGCTTAACTATTTCATAGCTGGATGGTGTTTAAGCCAGAGGTAGCAGTGTTTGTTAGCATGGCAAAGGGACCCAAGGTAGAGGTTTTGGAAATCTGGGAAAGAATGGTTGTCAGAGTCCCCCCTTTAGGTGAAAGAGAAGAAAGAGCAGGTGCCCCTCCAGCATTTCTCCACTCCTTGGCCAGACTGAATGGATCTCCTTTCTAGGTCTTCTGCAGGACTTCTGAATCCAAAAACTTGTGCTCCCGTTTCTGTCTTTGAAAGTGGAATAATAATCATCTTTCTCTCCTTGCCACAAGTCAATCAGTCCCTTCAAGGCAGAGACTCTCCTGCTTTCTTTATATGGTTCCACGAACAATGGGGCTTTAATTTTTATTGTAACTTCTAAGTCTTGTTTTAATTGTGGCAGTCTAATAGGTAAAGGAACAAATTCTCCACGCAGTTACAAACAATACACAGTACCTTGCCCATAATTGTTTTCAGGAAATAACTGAACAATCGGTGTTATTAATTATCAGTCATTTTATAAAGTAGCATGTGGAAAAAAAGTATTTCTTGGAGGCAGAAGGATTTAATTTCTTTCCTTTTGCTTTTTGTGCTTAAACCAAAGGATTTCTGCAGTATCTTACAGGATGTGTAGGGAGTTTTTAGTGTAGTTGTGTGTTGGTGTTCCTACCCATGCTATGTATGTAAGCTTTTTGGGTCTTAAAAAGACCAAAAAAATAGAAAGGACAGAAACATGATGTGGAGAGTATCTTTAAGAGTAGAATAATACATAATTCTTCATATGGGCAGTCAACTTACTGTGCAGATAATGTGATGAAAACACGTGGTCCTAAACTAAGAGCACTAATTTTCTTCTGCTCTTCAGGATCCTGATTCTGCACTGAGGCTGGTACACACCAGACTTGACCACTGCAGAACTGGGCCTTAATCCATGAACTCCCATTCTGGTCAGAGACAAACCATGAAATTACAGTCACATGTTTTAGAACTTGCGCTCTTGCATGAGGGTTGTCTTGTCCTGTAGCATTCGTAAGCATTGCTGACTGATTTGCTGCCTGCCCGCTCTCTTCCTGTCTTCCAGGATACGCCTCTTGCAATTTTTGTTGCGTTACATTTGAATTGAAACTCTTTGGGCAACATTATGATTTGTTACTTACACAGATTTGTTATCTGTAATTTTCAAATGCGCCTGTAGTTGATACGGTAGTTCATCTATTCTGCTTTTTCTTTCAATACAGAAAACGAGTATTTCCAATTCAGGAGTTGGATATCACTTAGTTTTTTTCCACTCAATTTTCTTTACTTCTCCTTTTATGTGCAGTGCTTATTACCATTCACATTCATTTGTCTTTTACGTTTGTAAGTTGATCTCAATTTAATTTTGGTCACACAAGCTCCTTACAATTCTGCTGATTCAGGCAGACAATAAAATCTTATCTGTCAAGAGTTTGTGGTAACATCATGTGGAGCTCACTGTGGTCACTGTCCATCAGGAAAGTCTCCTTTTGCACCTCCCGTTGTATTAGTAAGTACTTCTGCATTGTTTGCTCTAGGTAGTGCCAAATGCTTCTCTGGAGTTAGGGGTGTATTCTAACAGAAAGCCTTCCTACTTAGCGGCTGGGTAAACCTGCTCTCCTGTAACCCTTTAATTGTAACTACGTCATGATCACGTGCAAGGCATGAACTCTTGCAAAAGGCACATTGATTCAAACCAGATTTAACTAAGCTTTATGTGATGTAAAATCTTAATAGAACTCGGAAAGAAATTTCTGCCACAATTTAGACAAAGCTTTTTCAAAAGCTCCTGACAGATGCTTGATCTCAACAATTTCATTCATTTGCAGCAGATGCCAACTCTTTTAGCAGGTTTTCAAAAAGCCTTGTGTGCAGATAGAGTAAAAAGCTTATTTGTAATACACACGGAAGGTTGACTGTGTCCATTTAAACTTGGATGATTTGAATTAGTGTCTTTTTCACCATCTCCATCCAAAACCAAAGGGAAGCAGAAATCCCAGTGCATAGCTGCCAGTACTTCCAGCTGTGGCCTGGAGGGAGGCACCCAGCGGTTATAGAGGAGGAGGTCTGAAGCCATGTTAACCCTTTAGATGAGCCATTTTAATTTGGAATGCAAATGTCAACTATTGGTTAGTGCACAGTTAGAGGCATAGCACTCTTACACTGAGGCAGAAGCTTGAAGGTTTTTGACATGTGCCTCATTTTGTTTTGCAAGTTTAGAATATGTATCTAATATAAACTGAGGATTTTCTCCCGGATTTTTAAAGTTTATTTCTCCTTTTCTTGCAAGATACTACTTTACAAACTGGCATGGGACTAGTGAAAATGAACCCTCCGTGTGGAGGCATTCCCCAAAGAAGTCAAAGAACTCTTATGAGAAGAAGCATGTTCCAGAAGGAACCCCGATCCTTGACGCAAACTCCTTAGAATACATCTTTGCACAGGTAAGAGGTTGCATGCAAATGTCTGTGCCATTTCAGTAACACGACAACTATTCGATCCAGTAGAAATTGTGTCTGCTTTAAAGAATTATTTTCAAGCTTTACTGAATGTTTAACCTTACCTGTTGTTATTGGCCATACTTTACACAACATAGAGAAAAGAGAATTTCCTAATGGAGAACAATCAGGCTGTATGCAGAACATGTAAATAAACTTTTTTTTTTTTTTTTTTTCATTTCTGGTAGCCAGCAAAAAGGGTAAAAACAATGAGTAGGAACCTTAGTGAATATTGCCGGACGATAGAGACTGTGTATGGGATGGATGTGCTGTGACGATGTTTGTGATGATTCCACCTGTTCCACAAGTCATCATTTTAAGAAACTTTTGTCAGGCACAAGTGTTGATGTTTCTTCTCAAATAGGCAGGGTTTGTGGGGTGACTAGTGCTTGCCTACATTCTCGTTTCATTGTTCTAAGAGAATACGGCATCTTACTGCATAGCTCTTATCTTCTTCCTCTGCCCTATCTTGTCATGGCTTTCAGTTTTGGGTGACTCTTTTCTTGCTCAAGGAGAGCCTCTGATCTTGTGACTTCGGTTGCTAGCATGACAAATGCCAGACCTAGTATCTTTTCGTTTTCTCTCCTTGTTAAGGGTCAATATGACTTAGTGAAAGGCCTAGCACCAATCCGTGACCCTAAAAATGATCAAGAAGTTCATGAAATTGAAAATGAATGCCTGGGAATGGCTGTCCTTGCAATCTCTCACTATGCCATCAACAAAAAGTTGAAACTTCCAGAGCTTCCCAAAGATATCAGGTAAGTGGGGATAAATTCTTCCTTGCTGTTGGATATGCTTCACTTCTCTTCCAGAAGTGATCTTAAGCATTTTACCTAGCACGGTCTACGTAGGAGTTATAAACTGACACTAATACTGCTCTGTGTGTCTTCCTAATCTGGTGAATTGGGATATGAAATAGAAAATTTGAATTACTTCTTACCTGAAGATTATATGAAATTTGTGCAGCTAGTCCAGCTAGCATACGATGTGCTGCATACTTGGTGTAAATTCAGGATTCCAGGTTAATAAGTTGAGAAATGGCAGTGTTGTTAAGCGGCAATTTAATGTTACTGATTTGGGTGGACTATATCCATTTGCCTATAAAGCTTACAGGTAAGGTTGTTATCTGAATTCCTGTTGGCTGCTAATGCCATAAACTGCTTCTGCAGTACTGACTGCACAGTGGTTTGCTGCGTCTTGCTCTCTATAAACTACTTTCAAAATGTAAGGCAGTACCACATTTTAGAGTTAAAAACTTAGGAATCCACTGTATTAACTCATACTGTTGTTTTTCCTCCTAGTTATAAACATTATATTCCTGAAACTTTGAACAAGACTATCAGACAAAGGAATTTCTTAACCAGGATTCGGATAAATAATGTTTTCAAGCATTTCCTTAAAGAGTTTAACAACAAAACCATTTGCGACAGTAGTGTGTCTCCACGTGATCTGAAAGTTAAATACTTATCAACAATGGAGACTTTGACTAAACATTACGGAGCAGAAATTTTTGAGACTTCATCTCTGCTGATTTCATCTGAGAATGAAATAAATAGATTTAATTCTGGTGACAATGAAATCCTTCCGCTATATGAAGTCATCGTGACAGGAAACAATGGAATTCAGTGGAGGCTCAAGCCAAATGTAAGTATCCCTTGGTAAATGGATAATTTGAGGATTACTTCTGGGGGCATAACAACTGCTAAAAAGGGTACATGATCTTCAGACACTGCAGATCAGCATTTTCTTTTTTAAAAGGGCTCCTTTCGTAGAATTGTAGGATAATTCAAGTTGGAAGAGACCTCAGGAGTTGTCATGTTTAGCCTCCTGCTCAGGGTTAGCTCTGAGGTGAGACCAGATGGTTTAGGGCTTTAGCCATTCTGGTCTTGGGCGATTCCAAGGATGCAGACTCCACATACTCTCTGGGCAGCCTCTTCACCTGGAAGTTTCCCCAGAAAAACTAAAGACTTTACCGTACCTGCCAGACCAGATTCAAGTCATGAAAGATTAATTCATGTGGAGGCCCTTACAGTTTAGTGCTCTGTCTTGATACCAAGGTCTGCTTACGTTTTTTTCTGTATGTTTCGCTACCCCAGACGCCAGAATTACTCATACTGATAGACTTTTCCTGAGTAAGTTAAAATATAGTGACATTAAAGCTAAGCTTCCTCATGCCAGTGATATTTTATATGATGTCCTTTGTTTCAGTGCTGCTGAGCTCACTTTGTTTAGCCTCTTTTGTACTTTGTGTGAATAAATATTAAATGTACTTTGCGCTTGAAGGGATTATGGCATATTCTGTAGTTTTTCTCCACATACAATACACGAACAAATGGACCTCTTTTTGCTTGCCTCAGTTCCCTACTGTGCTGAGAAACCTACTGATAGCTATCTTTTGTAGCACTGAAAACACTGTGCTCCACTACATTTAGATGTAAGCTAATTATCTCTGGTGGAGAATTTCTGTTTGACATGATAATATTAATGAGGGGGAGGGAAGGAAGAACGGATATTGAGACGAAAAGCTTGCAAGAAGTACAGCCTGTTTCTTGTAAGGCTTCTGTTTCTACTGATTTGGAGATTATTTTTATTTAAATGGCTTAACCAAACACTTCATCTCAGTGAAAAGCATTCAGTGACTAGCAGGAAGCTTTGCTTAGTCTGAACGTTTATATTTTTTAAGTACGTAGCTAGTAATAGCTTTCAGTAATTTTTGATCTGTGAGGTGACCAGTGTCATTCTGGTCTGCATGCAGATTCCCAGCTGCTGTCGGCAGAAGTTCAGGAAGGCGTCATGAGAAGAATGTCGCTCTGGCTTTTGGGCTGAGCTCAGGAAGAGTACTTCATGTACATATTTCAGAAATTTCCGTATCACTGTTTCAGCCCTGTTCTACCACTATTATTACTGCTAGTTTGCAATAATAATAGTGGTAACTTTTCTTCAACCGGTTTCTTTCATCGTCATGAAAGTTGTCTTGACAGAAGTAAGTCCTGGCAGTACAGGCAGTGATCACAGAATTGATAATTCAGTGCAAAAGGCATCTAGAATTAACTAGATGTAGAAGATTGGTTTGTTGTGAATTTTTGTTTCAGAGTAAAAGCACCGTGCTAAAAAAGAGTTTTTATTAATAAATTTTTATCCCAAATATATTTGCAGTCTGTACAGACAGAAAAGGAGAAGAAGAAAAAATCTGATGGCAAAACCAAAAAGGATGAAGAAAAACACAAAATTCGAGATTTATGGAACAATTTTTCCTATTTCCCTGAAATCACCCACATTGTCATCAAGGAGTCTACTGTGAGCATTAACAAGCAGGATAACAAAAGGATGGTAAGATCCAAATCTGGATAGTGTCCCCTCCTGTGGGTTGTAGTAGTGGCAAAGTATTGTTGGGCAACAGGTGACAACCTCCTTGGGGAACATTTCCTAATGGGACTTCTGAATAGTAGTTAACTATGCTGCCTTCAACAGTCTACAAATGCAGAAGTGCTAATTAGAAGAGCAGCAAGTTGATGAAGACAGTTATTTCTCTGCACTCGTCACTGCATAGCAGTTTATCAGCTCCCCAAGTTCTTTGTGATCTCCTAGCTGTGCTTCTAGCCCGTGGCCTTCCTGCGTACAGCCTGGGACAGCCAAAAGCAGCGTCAAGAAAGAGGAGCTCAGTGAGGGGGAGGGCGGAGGGACCTTGGGAGAGAGGAGGAGGAGAGTCACTAATTTTAGTGTCCTAACTGTTTTTTCTTTCTGTGGGCTGTCAGCTGTTAGAATTTAGAAAGGAGCTACCAAAGCTCCTTGGCTTCAAATCCAACATGCCTGCCCTAGTCCTGAACTTGAGAGGTTTCACAATGACTACTGCAAGAGCTTGCGTTACAGATCTCACCCAGGATTACAGCAGAGTGCAAGTCATGCCAGGGAGTGAGTTTCTAGCCAGTAATAAGTAGGGAGGGTGCAGAATGGTCACTGTTGGCCTCCTTAATATGTGTGGTTTTCTGTCATGTCTTTCTGAACAATTTTTTACTCACTGTGAATAAAATTTTTGAAATATTTTAACAGAACTGTAAGAATTCTTGACTAAAATATCTGTTTGTTTTAGGAATTAAAACTGTCCTCACATGATGAGGCCTTGTCATTTGCATCATTGATAGATGGATACTTCAGGCTTACAGCGGATGCCCACCATTATCTCTGCACAGATGTGGCTCCCCCACTGATCGAGCACAACATAAAAAACGGATGCCACGGGCCCATTTGGTTAGTAAAATGGTTTGATTTGAATTGACCCACTTGAATAACTAGTTCTCTAATTCTTCTGCATATTGAATCTGCTGAGGAAATCTGGCTTTAAAAGGCTTCTGTAATGGCCAGTATTAGTTACCAAAAGGTTGCAGGACAACTTTTCTCATGTAATCAGAAGAAAAAATAATGTCACCAATTCTCTCCTCATCAGCGTAGGAATATTTTGAGACTTATTTCATAATAACTATAATCATCAGTTGAGCAGATGGGAATATTTTAGGTACGCAAAGGTAAACTCTACTCTTATCTATGCTGACCCTGGGAGTCTCTGGATGGATGTACAAAGATTTGCTTTTTATTTTTAATTTGCTGAATGAATTATTTTCCTTTCTGTCCATGTTTCTGGCTTTTCCTTTTGTGCTTAAGAAACTTCCAACTGTGTTGGAAGCAGAATTTCCCCAATAAGCATGCTAAGAGCATAATAAATCTTCCCTTGCTCTTATACAGATAAATGTGAGCATGTGTAATGCACACAATTAAATTATGTTTTAATAATAGTATAAATATTTGTAAGTTACGATGATATGTTTTTGTTCCAAGTTTAGGGTTACTCTCCTGGTTTTTTTATTAATTAATAGTTTTTGGATGCAACTGCTCATTTGATGGTTCTGTTCATTTGCACATTGACTCTTTCAGCACCGAATATGCCATCAACAAACTGCGACAGGAAGGAAATGAAGCAGGAATGTACGTGTTGAGATGGAGCTGCACGAACTTCAACCACATCCTCATGACGGTGACTTGTTTCGAAGGCTCAGAGGTACGTCAGGTGTGGCATTCCCAGTAGTAATCTGGTAATGAGCTAAAGACTAGTGGCTCCCTGTAATCCATGATGTTATATTTAGCTTCTTTAGGGCAGTTCATCTTAGTTTTCTTTGACAGCTGATGCGGCAGGGGGTAGACACTAGTATTCATAGCTTTATTTTCCCCAGACTCTTGTGCTCTCTCTGACAAATATGTTTTATTACATCCAGAACACTGCCGTTCATAGCACTAGAACTGTGCATGAACATGGTTCAAATTAAGCTTATTTAACTCATACGCTGTGAGAGTGACATACAGAACTTGTCACTGCAACTGACCAAATGCTTCTTGAGCACGGAAGAAAATTCCTTCTGAAGAGTCAGGACTTCCGAATACCCTCAGGCTGTGCAGAACACAGAAGCTGTAATTTGGACCTGTTAAAAGTTTGTATCTTTATGTTGCTCTTTTTCCACTCTGTTTTTATGAGCCTTCTTGGGACTGAAGGTTACAGGAATTCCAGGGCCTTCTCCAGCTTTGTTGAAGTTTGATTAGAGGAACCTAGCTAGCATAGGAGCAAGTGTTTAATTGTTCCTAGAAGTAATTCCAAAGGCTTTATGGCTTTATTCACTCCTACAAATGTTCTTTCACTTTAGTGATCAGTATTTTCCTTTCTTTTTTCCCCACTCTCTCCAGATGATAAATAGTTCAATCCAGTACAAGAACTTCCAGATTGAGGTGAAAAAAGGCGGGTACTTCCTACATGGTTCAAACAAATCTTTCGAATCCTTAAAAGAACTGATGGATCATCTTAAAGGACAAATACTTCGGACAGACAACATAAGCTTTACACTGAAGAGGTGCTGCCAACCAAAACCAAGAGGTAGTCTCTGTCCCTTATGAGAAACTACAAACTTTGTTGCTGAAAGCAAACAAGCTTCAGCATTGGAGGCATTTTTAGTCTCCTCTGTTTGTTCTGTATTCGTGTGTCAAGCTCTTCCCTTACTTAAGAAGTTTCTTGCTTCTCTGTGTTTGGGGATCTTGCCAAAAAGCAAAAGCAAATGCTGTGAAAAAGGTTGTAGGGGTTTCCTTTTAGTGTTACAAGCTCAGTACAGGATGCTCAGGGGCTGGTGCTTCTCAAGAGCCTTGCTTGTATGAACTTTTCTAATGACAGTGGTTTGCCTTTTTGCACCTAAACAACTGGCCTCTGCAGTATCGATGGCAGAGGCAGAGCACTAGATTTGTTTAAAAAGAAAATGTCACAGCTGACTCTGAGTCATGGGCTGCGATGTTGTGTCAAAGCAGGGACCATATACGGTTCTTCCTTTTCTCCACTGAGTCACGTACGCCAGGCAGTGCCGCCGTGCATCACGTTATGTTGTTCCGGCAAAGGAGGTCTGCAGCCTGCAGCTTGTTGCGTGGCAACCTTTGGTTTCAAGCTTATTTGCTGTCATGATGTGTTGTTTATTTTATTAATCTTCACAGAGCAGTGGGGAAAGCTTTGTCTGGAGCCGTTATCAAGCCGAGCACCCTTGAAGTCAGTAGATTTGACTGTGAGATCAGATTTTAGATGACAGGGACAACTGTGTTTTTGTTAAACTGTTAATGCCAACACTTATTAAAGCTGCTATAAGCTACAAGTGTCTTGCAGCTGATTTTTTTTTATGAAAGGAAACACACAGTGGCGTGGTTGTGTTGATCAGATAATGGTTTCCTGTTAGAATAAGGGGAATAACTGAGCTGCATTCATTACCTGCTTGTTTAGAAGGTCGTATTCTGTAGCTAGATGCTTCAGTTTTTCAGCACTTCCCAAGGACGTTGTTAATTGTCTGGAGCATGGAGAGATTAAACATTTTGACATTTCAATTAAATTTTGACAGCTGTATTTGGAATAAAATAAGCAAAGCAGATCGAGGAGTTTTCTGCCCTCCTTGGCTTTTGTCATGACAGTTGCATCTCTGAACTTCACTTGGACCCAGTGCATTGTCTTTGCTGTTCCTTATTCTGTTTCTTCCCTGTTTTTTTTTCTTCATTTCCTTTTGAATCTGTCTCATTGGTTATCCACAAAGATGCTTAGGGCCTGAAGAAAGAGAACAGTATTTCCAACAACTGGTCTGTTAACGGATTGTTTTCAGGTGCTAGACTGGTTTGGTCCTGCTGCAGTACCTGTTATGCGCCCAGTACTGGGAGGGCCAGGTGCACACAGACATCTAAAACCATTGTATGGTAATAAATAACGCCAGCTGTCAGATGCAGGAAGACAACATTAACATGTAAGGCTTTTGGATCTAACGACGCCTCTCCCTGACCAGAAACAGGGGGAAGCAGCAGCAGACTTTTCCTTCTGCTTATTTCCCATTCCCTGCTCTCAAGTTTTATGCTTTGAAAACAGACTGTTAGTGTTTCCCAGAGCACAAAAATCTTTCAAGGAGGTAAAGAGAGGAAATGAGACTCTGGCTGTCTCATACCCATTTGGACAGCAGAGAAGGGCCATACCTGTAGGCAGGAAGGAATGGGAGTTACTTCACTTAATCTGCGGCAGAAGTAGTGTTTTTTTGGGCCCTGCATACTTCTCTGTGCAGTAAGTTCCTTATCAGCTGTAACACAGCTGATGTTAGATTGTGTACATAAAATACAAAATACAGCTCTGTTTTGGTGAATTCTCTGTTGAGTGATGAGCAGAAGTTACTTAGCCAGGAATTCAGTTAAAGTTTTATCTTTTCTCCCTTCTCATTCATTTGGGAATTTACTTTGCAGTGAACATACAAAAGTGTTATTGTTTGAGAAAGGTGAATGTATGCAGTTATCTTTGAGAAGTCTTAACAAGTATTTTCTCTCCCTGCCTTCCAGAGATCTCCAACTTGCTAGTCGCAACCAAGAAGGCTCAGGAATGGCAGCCTGTTTATCATCTGGGGCAGCTGAGTTTCCATCGAATCCTCAAAGAAGAAATTACGCAGGTAGGCAGCTGCTGAACACTGTTTGTCTCTTAAAATCCAACGAGCAGGGCAGCCCTCCGTAACCAGTCAGGTAATGGAGAATCACCGCATTATGGCTGGTCCGACAGTTCTTCCATTCCCATTTCTCCTCAATGAAACTTCCTGAATCTTTACTTGTGTTAAAGCCTCTTATTGCAGAATCCAGATCTTTACGTGGCCTTGCATGGAAAAAAAAAGCAAAGCTTGGAAGTAATGCCTTTCACCAGAAATCAAATGAATATTTAAGCAATTTTATAAAGCACGTGAAAAAAGATGCTTGTAAGGTCATTATTAAAAAGTCATGAAAGTCTTAGGACCTGCTGTCACTACCTGAGTTGTTACTAAATGTACCTGTATCTTTTAAAGCCTGGCATGCTAGGGAAATGGGCAACTAGAGGTTTAAGACAATATCCTACAGCAACAAAAAGGTAAAGTATTCAAAAGGTCTGCAGAGTCTTGGCATTCAGAATCTTGTTTTCCAAACTGATTTAGCAGATATGTTCCTAAATCTCGTGACAGTCACTTGCAGTTAGTGGTGCAGGTGACCTGAATAAACTTCAAAAAACATTTGTTTGAGTGCACAGATCACACTGAACATTTCTAAAAGACTTCGTCTCTTAAATCATGCCGTTAGCTTCTTCAGTTAAATAAAGGTTTCTTTTTTTCTTTGTTAAAAACAAAAACAAAACAAAAACCCATGACTGACTGGGGAAGGCAGATATAGTTTGTATGAATTGTTTTTTGATTGGTAATTTGCAATCAGTTTGCAGACTTCCTGCAAAAATACCCCACGACGGAATCCTCTGTTATTTAGGAGGAAATTACATTCCCAAACAAAGCGTTCCATTGAAATATTACTTCCTCAGCTTTTGGAAACACATTACAGATTGCCTCAGTAGCAGCTTATTGTACATAAGAGTTACTATTGATTCATTTGATGTTTAGTCTAATTGCATTAAATCTCACTGAGCCTGTTTGATGTTAGTGGAGATGTAACAGCCCTTTAATATCCAGTGAGTTCACAGGGTAAGTGTTCTCAGAGAGACTACTGAAATGAAGAATAACATGCTGACATTGTTTTTTCCACTCTGTAATAATTTTAAGTCTCTGTGTAGCTAGATCAAGTGGAGGGCTAATTCTGAGAGGCAGAATTGAGTGCAGATTCAACTGTTTGTGTAAACGTATATTTGTTTGCTTCGTGTCCTGGTTTGAAAGTATGTGGTGTGTTGTTTCGTAGGGTGAGCATCTTGGAAGAGGGACAAGAACACAGATCTACTCAGGGATTCTCAACTACAAAGATGATGAGAATGAAGGATATCAAAATGAAAAAGAGATTAAAGTCCTCCTCAAAGTCTTGGACCCCAGCCACAGAGACATTTCTTTGGCAAGTTTTTTTCTCTTACTCTATTGTCCTGCAATGCTGGGCCTCACCACATTGTAACTGTGCAATGCCTGAGAAACTTAGGGTCTGTGTACGTGGTAGGGGAATGCTGAAGATAGCTCTCACCATTCCAGGCAGTTGAATCCATAATTGATCAGCCCTTTGAGAAGGTGAAAAAGTTGATGTCCTTAGGCAGGAAGCAGCACTGGGTTCTGGCTGGAGAACTGCAGTGTTCACTTCCAGCCTGCAGGTGTGCAGACTGTAAGCACAAGCCAAATGGACCCACACCTTGCAGCGGTGTGAAGCGAACAGGCAGACCCATACCCAAGGTCTGAACTGGGTCATCTGAGAGCCAGGGAGTCCAGTGAGGGCACCGCTACCTTCCAGAAGCTACCTCTGCGTTGTGCAGTGGGCTTGGCAGTCTGTTGCCAGCTCTGTCATCAGCGAGGCCACAGGCAAATTATTTGATTTGCATTTTGCTTTGTCATCTACGAAGGGAAGCTAATAATGCATCACAGTGGGGGTGATCAGACCTGGTATCTGCGTGTCTGCAAGAGTGCCAGGGAGAGCACTGGTTGCTTACATGAGCCAGTGAACACCACATCCACAAGAGCCCTCCCCTGCCCCCCTTACAGCAGCAGGATAGCATTTCCCTACTGTTGGTCCTTTTATGACCCTTTTATGTCGATCCCTTTATGCTACTGGAAAACACAGGGATCTTTTGCAGATGTTTGTTGCTGCTGTTTTGTAGTTTAATGGCACGGACAACCGCCACGATGATCAGCAGTGTAACGGCGAATCTGCTTCACTTTCTAACAGGCATTCTTTGAAACAGCGAGCATGATGAGGCAGGTTTCCCACAAGCACATTGTCCTTCTCCATGGAGTCTGTGTCCGGGACGTAGAAGGTGAGTTCAGTTAACATCGCTTTGGACAGATTTTGAAGCAGTTTCGGTAAGGACAGGGCAGCCATTCAGTTCAGAGCTAGCCTTGAGGGAGATGTGGTTGTTTTTTCGGGGCAGACAGAAGTGGAATGGGAACAGCCAAGCAGCTGCCAAGTCCTTTTCACTTAAAAGTTTTCCCTTCCAATGCTGTCTTTGAATGTTACAGGGTGATTCCTTGAGGTCGGAAAGCCAAGTGCTGACAGTAGTGTCAATACCAAGTAGCCTTCCAGCAGCAGGCATTTCCCTGGCAAGGCTCTGCCCCGTGGCCTCGGAAATGCTTTGTTCAAAGTTTTCTGTTCTTTTACTGTGCAAAGCCTCTCTTGGCAGCCTTTTAGTCTGGACTCTTGGAGAACTGAAATAAACTTTAAGCAGGTGGAATAATGGCATCTTCCTAGTAGTTTGCATCGAAGTGGGGGGTGGAAGGGGAAGTTGGAACAGGCCTATCAGATTTCTCCAGACACTGGTCATTGCAATACTGACTTTATGTACCAACTTTGTAGATGTCATGGTTGAAGAGTTTGTTGAATTTGGGCCTCTGGATTTGTTCATGCATCGGAAAAGTGAACTCCTGACAACTCCTTGGAAATTCAAAGTAGCCAAGCAGCTTGCAAGTGCACTAAGCTACCTGGTAAGAAGGCACCTTGAGACAAGCATTGTCTATAGCTTGCTGCAGTCTAGGGCTACGTAGATTTCATGTGCGTTAGTAACTGATGAATTTCCTCTTGCAGGCAGTGGGACTGTGCAATGTATGGGATTTAAAAAACAAAATCATTATATTACTTTAAATAAGCCGAACTCTCTTCATGCTTGTGTTTGCCACCGGTTCCTTGTTTGTACCTGGAAGTCAGTGTTCCATTTCTGCAGCTCTGCTTGTCATGGAACAGGAATCAAATGTTGGTCTTTTTTCTAAAATGTATTATATCTACAAATACAAATGCTTAAGTGTGAACAGCATGTTCCTACTTCTCCTTTCCCTGTTTTTCTCTAGGATAATTTCTTCCAAGCTGCATTTTTGGATTTCAGCTTGGAGTATTCTACAGTGACCCCCCCATGCTGCGGGTGTGTTAGAGCACTTGCTGGGCATTGCTAGCTCACTGCACTCACCGTTTTCTTTTCCTACCTTCCTGCAGGAGGATAAGGACTTGGTACATGGAAATGTGTGTACTAAAAACATCCTGCTGGCAAGAGAAGGAATTGATACCGAATACGGTCCTTTCATAAAGCTGAGTGACCCAGGAATACCGATAACCGTGCTGTCCAGACAAGGTATGGCACAGGAATCAGATTTTTCTCCTCAGCGTGGTGGGGAAGGGAAATAATGAAGTTTATACCAGCTAGAATTGGTTCTCAAATAAAAGTAATCAGCTTTTGTGAAGCTGAAAACCACACTGAACTAAAGGACTGTTGCTGATGGTCAGTGCTTGTTGTATTCATTTCTCATAAAGTGCTGTGAAGGTCCAGTGACCTTCAGAAGGAGTCTCAGTTTCTACAGAAGGAGTTTCTACAGAAGGAGTCTCAGTTTCCAGATGGCTCAAAGCTAGAGCTTCTAAAAGCCACAGAAATGTCTGTATGAGAACAGGGATTTGGGAATTAGGGTTTCCCTGAAACTGGACAAACATTGCAGCTTTAGTTTATTTCAGTTAAGCAGCTGTTAGGCAAGAATAAGTAAGCTGGAAGTCTTAAGCCCTTCGATATTAATTCCAAAATGCTTTGGTTCTGCCTTTTATCTAAGAATGTGTCGAGCGAATCCCCTGGATTGCACCTGAATGTGTTGAAGACTCAAAAAATTTAAGCATTGCAGCGGATAAGTGGAGTTTTGGTACAACACTGTGGGAAATCTGCTATAATGGAGAAATACCACTGAAAGACAAGACGTTAGCAGAGGTAAAACTACGTTAGATTAACTTTCCCTGGACATGCATCCTCTTTGGCACTTCAGTTTCTATACCCAATTTAAGTTGCTTTCTATTTGTACTAAAACCAGCTCAGCTGTACTTGACAAGGGGCAAATGCTGTTTAAATTGCCACAGATGACAGCAGGAATTGTTGTCCTTACTACAGAGATGCTGATTACTGCTTCAACCTGACCTTGTTAGTGATTCTCAAAATGCAGCATGGTAACAACTGAGCAGAGCTGCTGATGCTGTCACACCCGCCCTTTTCTAATCAATATGTCCAGTTGAAAACTTACTCAGGTTCTGCCTAAAAGCACCTAGTTTTCTGTTCTTGTTTGTTCCTTTTGGACATTGGCTCATAACTGGTCTCCTTGGGACTCCATATTGCTTGCTCTGAAAGCTTAAAAAAAATTGTTCTGCTTTAGTGCTGGCAGTTTCTGTTAATTGCTGCCAGAGTCCCTCAGCATCGTTCCATATCAGCCTTTTCTCTCGAAGTTTTGCTGTGTTGGGAAGGTGATGGAGCAGGGCAGCTGCTGCTTGTCTGAAGGAAACGGCAAGTCCTTGAGTCACTGCCTGAGTTGTTTTAACAGGAGGTAGCTGAAAGGAACTGGCTGCCCTGGCTGCAGGTTGCCTCCTGCATGTGGCAGACTGCTGGGTAGTTCTGCTTTTAGCTTTTGCACAAGGCCACCCTCGTCCCATCTGTCCCATCTCGGGGGTCTTTTCCAAATGTAATGATTCTGTGTCTCGGTGACTTGCACCTTACAGAAGGAAAGGTTCTACGAGGGGCATTTTGTGCTGGCAACACCATCATGCAAGGAACTGGCGGACCTGATGAAACAGTGCATGAACTACGATCCCCATCAGAGACCCTTCTTCAGAGCAATCATGAGAGACATCAACAAACTGGAGGAGCAAAGTAAGGCTTGGTTTTGCTTCTTGGCTGAAGGGTTGGATAAAAAAGGCCGGCTTTGGCTAAGTTGGACACCTTACAGCAGCATTATTGCATGGTGACAGTATCATAGAATATCCCGAGTTGGAAGGGGACCCACAAGGATCCTCAAGCCCAACTCGACGATGCAGCTTCATGCCATTCCCTCAGGTCCCGTTGCTAGTCACCAGAGAGAAGAGATCCTGTTACTTGAAATCCTGTTTCTCTACATACCACCGATTCTAAATCCTTTCTTATCTATAAAGCAGCTGCTATAAAATCAGTCAACACGACTTTCATAGATGTTCCATTTTTGTCTATGCAAAAACAGATTTATTTTTAATAAAAGTCTGTTAATATGCAGGTTTTTTTTAAATCTTTGAGCCTTAGAAACCATTTATTGTAATGTGTAGCACTTGTACAAAACAGGCTCCATTCCACAGTGATCTTGCAGGTGGATACTTTGTCAGATCGCTGCTCCTCTGCGGAATAAAATTCCTGCCCTCACAGTCTGTAAACAAAGAAGCTAGGAGGAACGTGTGCTGACTGTGTTCTACGAAACAAGGTGTTTCAGAACTTAGTGGGCATTACAAGTAGGCAGTTGAGCAGCAGCATCTCAGGAGTTAGGAATCTCAGTAACAACGCTACGTGCGGTTGTATTGACAGGAGCGGGTTGTGTCCTTACGACAGTGGACGTGCCCCTTTCTATAGATCAGCACAAATAGGATGAAAGCATTTAATTCGTTCTGAATATGTGGCTCACGTTATGCTGGTGTTTACTGCCACTTGATAGTCTGTATTTTATGCAACAGCTTCAGTTGGTTTTACGGCAATCTTTGAGCTCCGTGAGATTTCCACAGGGCTCGTGTGATTGATTCAGAGCATTGACAACATCTCTGGTTCTGCCAGAAGTCCTTGCAGAAGAACCTGCCTAACCTAGGACGTTTTTTCCACTCCCAGATCCTGATATTGTCTCAGAGAAGAAGCCTGTTACAGAGGTCGACCCCACGCTCTTTGAAAAACGATTCTTGAAGAGAATCCGTGATTTGGGAGAGGTGAGAGGAATGTCAGATTTAGAACCCTGCGTTGGAAACCACAAATACAACTTTTTCTGGCCCACGTTGCCCTTAAGTCCAGTCAGGGCTGAGCATGAAGAGCAGCAGCAAAAATTTTTGCACGAAGTACGGGGGTGGTGGGGACAACGCGAGGAGGAGGCTTTTTGTATGCATTAGGCCTGCTGAGGGGCACGGGCGGCAGGGAATTGTTGGTGAATCCAGCTGCAAGGACATAGGTGTGCTCTGTGTGGAAATTCAGGCAATCTTCTGGGGACAGCCAGCTAGCAGTGATCGTGTTTGCACGTTTGTTACTAAGGGGAATTTCTGGTCTATTGGTCTCTGTGTTTTTAGTGAAATTAGTTTGTGTGTGTGTGTGTACGCAGCTCCGTGTGCTGTCTGTGTCCAGCAGCAAGACGTGAATCATAAATGCCTGAAGCAGTGTCGGTGACGCTACGGTTAGCGAGCACTGTGTTAACTAATGCTGTCTTTTCTTTGACAACTAGGGCCACTTCGGCAAGGTTGAACTGTGCAGATACGATCCAGAAGGCGACAATACAGGGGAACAAGTGGCAGTTAAATCTCTAAAGCCGGAGAGCGGAGGGAATCACATTGCTGACCTCAAGAAGGAAATAGAAATCTTGAGGAATCTTTATCACGAGAACATTGTCAAATATAAGGGAATTTGCACAGAAGACGGTAAATCTTCATGAAGATACTAAATCTATGCACTAAAGTATAAACGTTTCCCTTTTAAAGTTAAGCATTTTAAGAAGTAGAACAGCTTTAGTTCTGTCTTAGGGGTTTAGATCTCTTTCTTCGTGGAAGAAGCAGCAATTTCTCTGAGAGGCAGAAGGAGGCAGAAGTCGTCCTTCTTCCCATTTTTGTGCTTAGCTAACTTTGATGTGACCGAAGTGGCTGGTGATCTCACCAAATGCATTAAAAGGAATGAGCCACCCGGGCAGGGTGGTGGTTTCTGTGTTCCAGGAGAGAGCTGACAGAATCAGCCAGGTCATAACCCCATAAACCGCGGTATCATCAAAGAGAGCTCCATTGCCGAATACTTTGCATTTGCAAAAGTGATTATTTTAAGTTAATATTTAAAAGCTTTAAGAGCTTTATATTCAGTAATTGTGCTGCTGGAACAGATTCTCCTCTGTATTGGTACAATGACTGATGTGGGAGATAGCCCATAGGCTGGTCGTGGTCGTCAGTATTATTCCAGAACAAATATTAGCAGTGCTGGGGGCCTCGTACAGAAGGTGTTAATGACATAAAGGGATGCATGCTTGCAAATTAAACACACGCTCTGTTTTTAGGAGGAAATGGGATTAAACTCATCATGGAATTTCTTCCTTCTGGGAGCTTAAAGGAGTATCTGCCGCGGAACAAGAACAAAATCAGTCTCAAACAACTTCTCAAATACGCAGTTCAGATCTGCAAGGTGAGCATGGCACCAGAGGCTTCCTGCAACTCCTCTGTTTGATTAGTTTAATATCTCATTTAATAGAGTAAGGGAGAAGGGAAGGGGAGGCTTGCTTTATAAACAAAACCATTCTCGTTGCTTTGTCCCCAAGAAGCTGAATCCTAAAGCAGTCTCTCCAGTGTTGCAGATGCTATTGGCACAAAGATCAGCAAGGGAGCAATTATTTGGTTCGCTTGCATAAAAGATTACAATGAGAAGAAGTTGTTCCTACTACAGCATTGGAAGTAATAGGAGGGAGAACAGCATTTAGAAATGGTGTGCAGGTAAGAGGGAAGGAGCGATCTGCAAGTCTTGTGAGGAAGGGAAGCAAGTGCACAGTACCGTGAGACTGCGTGAAGCAACGTGCTTTAAGAGGCTGTGGCTTTGTGCTTAGGGTGGACCAGGCAATTAGAAGCAGCATAAGCACAGGCATCAGTTCTCGCTTGGCTGGAAGTTAAACAGAGTAGAAGCAGAAGCACAACAAACTGCCTCAGCAGGGGGAAATCAAAGGCAGAGTTAGGGGAAGGATGTGGGTCAGAAAAGGACCCTGGGAAGTGCCAACAGGAGAACCTGCCGTTTGAAAACCTGCCTGGAGCATTACCAGGTGAACAAGGGAGCATTTGAGGGGGAAATTGGAAGAAAAACAGTGACATAAATGTTGGAGAAACTAGAGTAAAAGTCTTTCTTCTTCTCTTGTAGGGAATGGACTATTTGGGCTCCTGTCAGTATGTGCATCGTGACCTGGCAGCAAGAAATGTCCTTGTTGAAAGTGAGAACAGAGTGAAGATTGGTGATTTTGGTCTCACCAAAGCAATTGAGACTGATAAGGAGTACTACACTGTCAAAGATGACCTCGACAGCCCTGTTTTTTGGTAAGAAGTTACAATTAATTTTCATTAATCAGACTGTGCAGCAGAATAACCTGTCTGCTCCCAGAGACTTAGGCTTTTAGGCGTCCTGATAATTCTTCCTATTTTGGTAAAGAGGCCTCAATAAAGAGACAGTATCAGAGCAAGAGACACAAGGTAGATTATCCTAGTCTGCTCTTGTGTTATTAATTTCGTCTTGAATGATATATTTTCACATTATTTTGTATTTGTTTTTGGTCTCCTTATTCTCACAGTGATTTGCTGTGTAATGTTTACACCACGTTTACTCAGTCTGTGGCATTCCAAACCCTACGGATGCTTCTGTGTCTAAGGACTCTACAAATGCAGAGCGTGCCTCTTCAGTTTGCTTACTTGAGATGTGTGCACTTGTGAGTAAATCTGTGCAGCTGTGAATAAAATGTAACAGTCACGTTGTGTCCACAGGTATGCTCCAGAATGCTTGCTTCAGAGTAAATTTTACATCGCTTCGGACGTCTGGTCATTTGGGGTGACGCTGTATGAGCTGCTAACCTACTGTGACTCGGAGTCCAGCCCGATGGCGGTAAGTGATTGTGAAAGAAACTGCTGTTAAGGCTGCTTACATCAGTTGTGTGTTCTGTTGTTTTGAAACAAGAAATACGAAGGATTTACCTTCTGAGAACAACCCTCGAGGTTGTCTTTCACTGAGACAGAGGTAAGTTGTGGTGACAGCCTACATGTCCTGGCCAGGAAACTCAATTTACAGATGTCTCTCCCCGTTTTCTAATGTGCGTGTATGGTGCCCGTTATCTGTAGTCACCTACAGTTTCTTTTCATTGTGAGTTTGAAATGCCATCTTGCTGTCCAATTGCAGGAGTCTGGATTTGTGTTGGGTAGGAGGATGCACAGCTGACACTTCCTCTTTTCACAGGAGTTCTTGAAAATGATCGGCCCCACGCAGGGTCAGATGACAGTAGCACGGCTCGTGCGTGTCTTACAAGAAGAAAAGCGTTTGCCACGTCCTCCCAACTGCCCAGAAGAGGTAACACAGCTACACTTTTATAATTTTATAAACTAACACTAGCCCACAATTTTACACATCTATAATCTTCTTCCTTTTTCAGTGAACTAGCAGCAAAAGCACTACACATGTGTTTTGGATGCACTCTCAGTGAGAAGTACTTCAGGTCTATTGGAAAGGGATTTACCAGTTTTTATGCATTATCTTTAAATGTTTTTCAGCACTGACTTTCCCACATTGCAGCATCCCTGCAGAGGGGTTAAGAGCTTGGCTAAAGGACCTGGTTCCAGCCCTGGGCTGGAAGGGCTCCGCACCAGCAGGCCCCAGTTGCCAGCAAGCTCCTGGAGCCTGGACCTGTGTGACATTGAGAGGTGCATCAGGCTGTCAGGCACCATCCCCTAGCTCCAGGTGCTGTTGGTTAACCAGTGCCCTAGCCCCTGACATGCAATTAGTAGCTATTTTGACTAAACAAACACTCCTGAAGCTGTTGCATTGTTTTCACCTGCTTACATTATTACTGTGCCAGTGGTTTGCGCTATCAAACATACACCTTTACGTAGACAAAACCAAAAAAGCCCTGCTTCCAAAAACTTGCCAATTCTGAGCAGAATCCTTGGCAGGTTTCTATCCCGCGTTCTTGACTTCGCAGCAGTAAGAATCAGGTCTATGCTGTTTGTTGCAGATACAAATTGTTTCACTCATCCTTTAAAAATTCTCTCTTTTTTCCTGCTAGGTTGACCAGCTGATGAGGAAATGCTGGATATTCAAGCATGATAAACGGACAACCTTTCACAACCTGATCCAAGGATTTGAAACGATTATGAGCAAAATATAATTAATTTTTTACAATGTCAGTGCTTTAAATGTGTGTCAAAATATAAATGCCCAGACCTTTCATTTTTTAACTACTGTAATTTGTATTCTGACTGTGCTAATGTGTTCAAAGGATTATTTTTCCAACAGGTTTCCTTTTTTTATTTAGTCAACAGTTGGATCAAATTGATTTAAAAGGTATGGCAGAAACAATAGCTTCAACTCCTTTTACGCCGGTTACTGCAACACAGTTTCACCTTTATTTGATTATGGTTTTGCTGCAATTTGAACTGTCCAGATAAACGTGAGCTGAAAGAGCAGTGTCAAAAAAATGCTACAGTTCTCAGTGCACGGATCTCAGTGCAAGCTGTAGCATTTAAAACAAGTCTGTGGTTCGCATTTATTCTGTGAACCTAGTGGACGTAAGAGAACTCACCAATTTTATGGCGTTTTTGAGGAAGCTTTTAGAAAATTTTGGCTGAGGTGCACTTACATTTCAGTAACAAAAAAACAACTTGGGTGCAGAAAATTCAGAGAAAATGGTATCCTAACTCTTCTTAAGCCATTTGCGGTTCTGTGCTCTCAATCATATTTAAAAAAAATGCTTCACCATCATGTTTCAAAAAGGAAAAAAAAAAAAAAAGCATGACTCAGCATGTATAGTTACGTGTTTCATGGAGAAACCCCGTCTCTGGATAAATGCATTTGCTTTGCCTAAGCCGTCTGCCCCCCATTACACATTTCTACCCCCCGAAGCTTCCACCAGTTATGTAGCTATTCAACATGCAAACAAACACGGTGATCTCCAGCTTGTGTTGCAAGTGAGCCGCAGTGCACGGTGTGGGGAAACGTACGCAGGCAAACATACAACTACTTTGGGGATAGAAAAGAAAATTAAGCCATGTACAGATGGGGGGGGGACACTCCCCCAGCAAAGACTAATTTTGTAAAGGAGAGGACTGAACAACAGGAAAACTGTCCCTAGGAGAGGGAAAGAACACCGCAGGCACAAAAAACAGGTGTCTTGTTATCTGTGCCATCAGAGGAGTGCACACCTTTTTTTTTTCGTCAGTTTTGGCCAGCATCTGATTTCATTTTAGCAGTTTTTCAGTAAAGCTGCTCCCTTGATGCAAGGTGATTATGCTTTAAAAATAATAGCGCTGGCCTTGGTTCAATTTGACTTAGTCCTCAGCCATTTGCTCGTGAAGTATTTGGTTGACCAGGAGTGCCAGAGCCCAGCTGGGGCAGGCTGGGACCAGGGAAGTTGGATTGTCAGGACCAGATCCAGCATTTAAACTGTAATTGAGTCAAGTGAAGGAGGGTGGTCTCATTTTGTACATCTGGCAGTCTTTGATGAACAGTAGTTTAACTGGAAACATATTGCTGACCCGTGTCCTAGAACCTGGGCAATACCGTTTTTCCACCACACCTGGGTTTTGAAAGTGCTTTGAGGAAGCAGTTCTGGCAATAAGAGAGGAAGATGTCTTTAACTATCTATCTATCTATATATATATAAAATTGTAATTATGAGCAGCAAGCAGGTCAGATTTATTTTTACAGTATTACCTGTTTTTTCTGTATGTCACGTATGAGCCCGACTTAAATCTGTAAGCACTTTGTTACTCTTTATACAAAGAAATTAATAAAGTTTTTTTTTCCTCCATGTGTTTCTTCTTACATCATCTATTAAAGATTTTTAAAGCGTGTATTCCATAGGAATAGTGCTCAGAACACGTCCTTAGAACAACCTTCCCCTACCTTATATGCTTACTTTACCAGCAGTCCAGCGATGGTTCTGTTCCACAGAATGTCACGTTAAAGGTGTACCAACAGTTTATTTTCATTGAAAAGGGCAACAAGTTGAGCAAGTTCCATATATAAAGAGTTTGAACAAAATATTACAAGTGAACTTATCAGTACGTACAGAATCCCAGAAACACTAAGTCCTGTTGCAGGGCTAGGTGGCTGTCCTAAGCCTTTCCTGCCTGTATGCCCGGTGCAGACTTTCTTATCTAGAGAACATAGGGAGGGAGGAGAGGATTATTTTTTTAAGCCTTGAAAATACGTATCCTGGTCACATCACAAAGCTTGAACTGCCGTTTGAAGACTTTCAATATGGATTTTTTTTTTTCTTTTTAAAGAAAAATGGCTTCAGTACTGTCTACTGAGCTAGAGCAAGAGTAAGAAGGCCTGCTGGTGCCGTCTCAATGGCATCGTTGTGTGAATTAACTCCAAAATCATTTTCAACAGGATTCTAGGGCAGCAAACCCACACTGTCCATCACAGTTGGCTGGCTCCTAATTTGTCCCAAACACCGGTATACAAACAACAACAACAAAAAGCTTTCTAACACTTCAGCTACAAGGATTAACAGCAGGAAAAAAAGCCTGTACCAAGGGTGCTTAATTAATAAGCCAAAAACTCCCAAGTCTTTTTAAAAACTGAAAATTAAAATGAAATCCAATCAAGCAGCCGTGCTGAACGAGTCTGCCTGCATGCAGCCTGCACGGGGCTGAGCCGGTAGTCTGTGCGCTAGGTGAACGAGTACATAGCTTTCCCTTTGAGTAAGAATTCCTTCGTACAAAAGCAAGCTGTAAGAAGGAACGAAAACTGGAGCCAGGCTGCTCTGCTCTAGAAGACTTGGGGTTGCAGCAAATTTCTAAAGACACTTGGAAAAAAAAACACAACATAATAAAAGGGAGAGCAGGAAGGCAGGACTGAAAAAGTCATCTGAGCCCATTAAGATTGCTTCTGCTCTAAGTCTGGCTCTTCCAGATTCAGAAACATCCAGAAAAGTAAGCTACTCAGTAAATACCTTCTTCCCCTTGTGGTTACCTCTAACAATCACCTACCACGTCCGCGTGTTTCCAGCAGCCCTATGGCCAAACGGTCCTGTTGGGAGGAGGACGGGTGCAGGAACAAACCAACTGCACTCAGATTTTAGCAGACTCCACAGCCACTGTTTTACTCTCAGCTCCGTTCACAAACTAAATTACTTACTCCGAGGAAAAGCTGTGGATTCTTTGCCTAAAAGCAGATAAAGGTTACTCCATCGTTGAGATGTCACCTATCCCAACGCAATTTGGTACTGTGAGGCAGCACACAGTGCAGCATCTTACTTATAACAAACATTTATTGAGAACATCACAGCGACTCTAGCGATACATTTGGTATATCTCCACTCCAGGATTAAGAGGAAATATTAAAAATATAAAGGTTGTAAATGCAGAAGTCTTAATCCTGGGATAAGTAAGCTTGAAAAAAACCCACGTTCTGAGTTAAAAAAATAAGAAAAAAATTACTATTAAGACTTTGTCTTTTAAATTCCTCAGCGTGAGGACTGGAGAAAGGATCATCATTCCCTCCTCAGTAATTTTATTGCTTTCAGCTGATAAGCTACCAACAATTACCAAGTTACTTCTCTTGGTCAGTTTCAGCCCACTGATAATTTCAGTGGTAGACAAAAATGGAAACACCATTCCAGCCTTTCACAAGGCAAGGCAGATTACGGAGAAATGGCTAACGTCGGATCGATACGTACGGGTTACTTGGCGACTTTGCCCGGTACACAGCGTCGTTCCTCTTGGGGTATTTATAAAACCCACGCAGAAAGAAATTTGTCTGAAGTTAAGGCAGCAATAAATAGGAGAGGTATGAAAAGCCTGCCTTCGCACGCCGAGGCAGGACGGGTTAGTTACGTCTCAATAAACGCGTTTTTTTTTCAGAGAGGATTCTGCGTAACGTACGGCTGAGCCCTGAGCTTGCTGGCCAATGTACTCCACCGGGCCGGGTTCTGGGGAGGAAATGAGGTACGAAGAGCCTCGCTTCTCACTTCTCGATGGAGCCACCTAAGGGCAAGAAGAAAATAAGTGACACATGATCCAGAGCAACAGCGTCAATAAATAAAGCTCCAGTCTGTGAATTACCAAGGACCAGGAGCCAACAACCAACTCCGAACGCCCCGCTCCTGCTTCACAGCTCAGCTATACACAGCGCATGAGTCAGTGGTTGTGCCCTTTCCCTACAAAACCAACCGTGAATGCACCGGTGCCCTGCTGTGCATGCATTTTTGTGGGGGCAAGGGGCTGCCGGGGCCAGGTGGCCCTGCTCCACGATGCGCGTGTGAAAAGCGGCAGCTCAGTGGCCATGCTGTCACCCTGCGGCGTCACGGCAGCTCCAGGCACGGTCACCCTCTCAAGCAGGTCCCCAGTGGGCCACCCGGTGCTCCTCTGGCTTTTCCTGAAGAGCTGAACGGGTCACCCTGCCCGGGCACAGCTCTCGTTGCAAGCAGGACTTTTAAGGACTCATTTCCTGGCCGTGCCAAAGCGTGTTTGTGTTGGGGATTACGGGCGGCCTCCTGCCGCTCGCAGGCATGGATTTACACTGGTACTGACGAGAAGGAGAGAGCAGTAAAGTAGTGTTTCATCAAAACTTCAGCAAAATGCCTCACACTGATAACACAGAAAGTCCCGGCGGCCCCGAACATGGTTTCTGGTGAGGGCACAGCTCCCCTAATCCTGTCGCAGTGCCCTCCCGCAGGGGCTCACGTTCAATTCCCCTTTGGTTGGCATCGGAGCAGGGAATGACCAAATCCACGGCACCTACAGCAACAGAAGCTACAGAGAGAGCTCACCACCCACACTGATGAGTGGTACCACTTCTCTCTTCCCCCAGCGTGTCCCTAATTTCATTACCAGACGGCTCAGACGCTCACCTTGCTCTCAAAGCCTGCCCTATCTGCCCCAGTAGCACCGGGCCTTGACCCGTTCACACCCTGCTCCACCACAGCGAGCAGCCTGCGTCCAGCCTGGCTCCTGGATCAGATGATGGGGGTTTGGCTCATGTTGAGACGAATATTTTTTGGTAACACGCTTCACAAACCGGGAAACTCATTCCTTTATCAAAAGAACAGCCAGGCTGACCGAGAGCCTCCGAGCCAAACACTCCTCAAGAAACCTCTGAGGCTCCCCTTACTAGGTCACAGCGGCAGCTCGGGTTACCCTTTGCAAATGTCCAGCTCCATTTTAGAGAGCACTTGTCATTATCACAAGTAGGAATTTGCTTGAGGAAAGACTCTGGTTTTCCCCCTTCCTCTCTCCTGTCCCTGTGCACGGTGCTGTGGTTCCTACAAAGGCCACACTCCTCTGAGCCTCTGCCACGCAGCTTGGGGCAGAGGGAGGAAAATGCACTGCAGGGCTAAGGAGAGCGCACACAAAAGCACAGCGGGCCCCTCTGCCTGCCCTCCTCGCTGAGATTTCTCTTTTAACTCTAGGAATGAGAGCAGTACCTGGCGGTAAGGCAAGTTCTGCTGCTGGTCAGCCCGTACCAGGGGATTGCTCTCGTTCTGCCTTCGGTGGAATCTGGCACTCAGACAAACTGCAGGGCAAGCTGCTCAACATCACCTTCACACGCAAGCTTTCCTCTTTAGGCTGGAAAGAAACTGGAAGGCAGCAGCTAACTCACACCCCAGACTTCTCTTTCATGCCGTTGCAATTATTCAGTTGCCAGTCGTATCAGAGTTGCTGGGGGAGCTGAGAGCACCGCCTTTACGGCACGCAGACGGAGGTTGCACGCGTCCAGGCCTTGCTCACCTTTATCCCCACACATCTCAAAGCCAGCTCCAGCCAGGCCTCGTCTGCTACCCAGTCGTGAATTCCTACAGCTGCCTGCTCCTTGCGTATCTCCTCCAAAAAAAGGGGACTCTCGTGCCAAGTGTGTGATGCGAAGTCGTTAATGCCAGGGCACCACCACGTGCTGACCCTGCCACCCCCACGGGGATTCGTCTCCACTCGGGAGGTGAAAGAAGAAAGGTTTTGCTCCCATCCTGCTGAACTGGCCTCCGCTCGGTCTCAACCCTACAGCCTCCTTGAAGCCTCCTCACCACCCATAGCATTTCTTCACCCCTCGTCAGTTTTATCAATGAAAACCAAATGTCTGCTGGGTCCAGCACTGCTCTGCTCATGCAGTCTGACAGAGGCAGGCTGTATCTGACACGTTATGTACTTCATCAACGCGATTTTACAAGGTTTTCCCAACAAGGATGCGGTTCACACTATTACAGAGCGCTGCCGTAACCGAATCACTCCACTCCAGAGCTTTCACCCCAGGGGCACTCTGCAAAATTCTGCCCTGTCTGCAAGTCAGTCAAAAGCCATCTGAAACCAGCACGAACCCTCTGCTCGCCTCCTCCTTCCCCTGCCTACTTTGAGGCACTTCTGCAGGTTGGCCCTCACGGACATGTTTCCCAGGAGTTTCTTGACAAATGTCTGACCTGTCCCTGCCCATGGGTTCTGGTGCCTGGTGGGCACTGATCCTTCAGGTGCTGGAGGCTCTGCAGGGATCTGCCCTACCACGGATTTCATCCATCACATCCACCAGGAGCCGCGCGTGCTCCCGAGCTACTCTGGATCCCGACGGGCTGCGATGCGGCAGAAAAGCTCTGCCTTAGTTTGTCACGGGTCCAAAGTCTACAAAAAGCGTTTTATTTTTCCTGTCGAGGCTGGGGAAAGGACTTGGCACAGCTGGGCCTCCAAAACCCTCTCGTTTACCGCTTAGCCACTTGGTGGCAGCATAAGACAAATGGGAACGCTTCCACCATGTAGCTCGGGATCTCCTCTCACCTTATTTACCGGGTTTTGTAGAGGAAGCTGCGAGCTGCCTGGCTGGAATGACCCCTGGGCTCCACTGTAAAATGTAGGCATGACCTGCAAGCAGGTACTGCAGTCTGGGTAAGATCCACCTGTCGATTCCTCAGCGCAGAATGGGATCCGTGATAAACCGGAATGTGAAAGAGAATAGGTCCGAGCATTCATGTTTACTCGATGCAGTAATGAGCACTCAGCAGACAGAAAAATACCTGAGTCCCACTCTGTTGCTAAAAACACGAGAGCACAATTCACAGCAGCTCAGGCATGCGGCAAAATGTAGGATTTCCTTTTTTACTTTACATAATTCCTTAAAAAACACCTGTCCTCATTGCTCACACAAACCTAGGGCTATAAAACGGCCGGGGCAGGCCTTCAACAGACAGGCTGAGAAATAACGTTACGGTGTACTGCTTCTCGGTAGGAGTATTTTAATATCCCCCTGAACAGAGCAGGTAACTTCAGATGGACGGATTTAGGGAGAGGAACAGCAGGCATCGTGAGTACGGATCCTGGAGGGTGGCTGTGCCGGGGCGCCCTCCCGGTACCAACAAGCGCAGCAGTGTCCGCAGTCCTAAAGCGCCCGTAGGGCTGAGGGGAGAAGCAGCCAACGGAGACATGAAGAAAATAAAATTCGTTCTCACCTCAGAGGCTTCCTTTTCAAATTCCTCGACTCTTGCCTGGGTAGAGTTACATGCCTGAGCATAATGCTGATACCACTGCTGAGCAGCCTCCTATAAAGGAGGAAAAAACCTCTTCCCATTAGCTGTCTACTAAGATCCCCTTAAATTAAAACAATTCTTATGACCTCACGGGACATAAGAATGAATTAAAGGCAAAGCTCTCGAAGAAGCATCAAAACATGGTTAACATCAACAATCCAAACATTTAAAACCACGTGAAGTGCATACAGATACCCGAGGCACCGCTGCCTTGCGGTGGGTGCAAGTACTTGGTCACTGCCGTCACACGGGAGGAACGGAAAGCACAAATGGAGGTGAACGATGGCAAGAGGCACCTCTACACCTAAGTGACATCACTGGAGCTCTTCATGCCTCTAACACTAAAGGTGATGCTAATTACTCTAATATGAGGTAATACTAAATTTTTGACAGCACGCTTCAAGGATTTGGGGATGCAAACTACCTCCAGGAGGCATCAGACTTAACAAAAATATTCAAGAGGATGTTAAGTGTTTGCATGATACACACGACAACCGCCCGCGGGTCACCTCTGCTGCTCCTCTGACCCACACTTGTCACCAGACCCGACCTCAGTGGGAGCTGGGCCTGGCCCACCAAAGGTCCCCACTGCAGCCAGCGCCGCGCAGTGGCCCCGTCCCTGCCAGCCCTCCTGGCTGAGGGGACACCCTCCTGACACAGAGCAACCCTGTGCCCACCTGCACGCCTGCTTTCTGTCCTCCAGACCCCACCGACCCTCTCAGCAGCCCTGCTCTACCCCAAAAGTCCTAGGGCAAGGCAGGGTTCCTCATCACCAGCCTGCGAGGGGAGAGGGGAGCACAGCGTGTTTCTGTCTGCCTGCTGTAGGATGGGAGACCAGGAGACTCTGGGGAAGAGGAAACGCTGGGACAGGGCAGGAGGAGAGCTAAGCACGGTGAGGATGGGTGTCTCAGAGCACACCTGCCAATTTTTACAGAGCACCTGTATGACAGTCCAGTTCTCGTATTTGTTTTGTATACAGCTGCATTTCTACGCTGCCTAGTGATGGCTAACGAAAATATGGCAATGTTTCACAAAGAGTCCCAGTGTCTGTGAAATCCTCTGGTAGGAGGACCTTGAGGAGGCTCAGAGGGACGCCCCCGTGCCCACCAGCACCTGACATGAGGTGAGGGGAGGATGGGGCCAGGCTCTGCTCTGCAGTGCCAGGGCAGGAGGCCCTGGGCACAGCCTGGGAAGTGCTGGGGGTCCTTGGGGGGAGCTCCGGGGGCGCCTGGACCTGGGGCTGGGCTCTGCTGTGATTCTGTATTGCTTTCAGTATTACCACAAAACATTCTCCAGACTAGAGGCAGCCCATCACCTTCATGGCCGTGCTCTGACCACCAAATGGTGAAGAAATCCCAAGCAGTGAATCCAGCTGGCAGAGGCTATACAAATTCCCAGAGCTACACAGGAACTTCTGGTACACAGAACACACTCTTCTCTGGGATCTAGCCAAAGCTCAAGAAAACATTTAAAACTGTCTTGAGAAGGAAAAGAGAAAAACTTCATGGTTTTGAAAAGAGACAAAAGCCAAGCTGGAATTTACAAAAGGAATAGTTTTTTCAGCTGACTGCACTGAATTCAGGTTTTGAGGAAGCAATCTTCCAGCAGTTATGACCCTGCAGCAGGGAACGCACCAGGGCTTTCTGTGCGTGACATCAGGTATACTTTGTGCTAAGTCTCTTCTGTACCACTGAAAGAGATACACTACCAGCGAAGAGGACTTACAAGGTTCAATCTGAAGAAAAGGGTGGGCTTTGGTTGTAGGAAAGCCTAGGACTCCTTAAGAGTGGTTCGTGATGCTGTTCAACTGCATGCAGGGCTATCAGACCACGCGTACCGAGAGGTGCATTAAAGGTACTCAGAGAAAAACAATGAGCAACTAGGCAGGGATCTCTGAGCAGCCTGCCAACAATCCTGCTACCAGAGCTCTGAGCGACAAACCAGTCTTCAAAACAAAGTGCTGCAATAACGACGTACCTGTGTGTACTCTCCATGCTGCTGGGAGTAATTAAAATAATTTTCCATTCCGTGTTGTGATAGAGCTCCCTGAGAAACAGCAGCATCCACGATGTTGTTCGGAAGTCCAGTCTGCTGTGGTGGACTGGAGGCTTTGCTGGCAATTGCTGTTTGTAACATAACGAACACACGAAGTTCACATAAATTCCACAAATTAGGTTGCACTAATGTAATAGCAGCATCTTGGGATGACAACAGGAATTGGCTAATTCAGATTAGGACGTGCTTAAAACTGAGCTACAAATCATTGAAAGGATTTCTACAAGTCTATCTACATCAAGCTAGCCTATCAGCTCTGAAAATCCACCCTTCTCACATAAAACATTAACTATGAGGATATACCACATTGCCATTTTAAGAACTCAATATTTGCTTAAAGACAAATGCTGTGGTCACTGGAATTACCTCCCAAACAGAAGAATGATTTGTACGTTCGGACTGAGGAAATTTTCAGCTCAAACCAATGAATGTTTGCTTACCTGGAAGACATATACCAGGCAACACGCTTGCCAAATTCAAGTAGGGGTTGGTACTAAGGCGTATTTCTTTTGGCGGTTCTCCTAGTAGTGAAGTCTGTTTTTTCAGAGGAGTCTGTGAAATAATTAGACAGATCCGTGTGTATTATGTTCACACAACACTTGTCAGAAATAAGATAAGTATCTGCATGGTTTTGAAAAAAGTCTACCCTCTGAAATGTAACAGGACAAACGTTTAAAATAAATACCGGGGACAACTATCTGGACACGGTGCCTATACTTTTTTGGACAAATTATTTTGCAGGAATGTTTCTCTTTAGACTGTAAGTTACTAAAGGATATTAAACAACAACAAGAAAACCTTTTACATTCAAGTAAATGCATAATAACCACCATAATGCCTCCAGATGCAGGTAGTTAGCATTTTGTACGTGGCCGGGACAAAAACAACTCTAGTCCCCCAGACACAAGCAAATGAAGGACAAATGAACCCTGGTCTGGAGAGATGATACTGCCTGTGATCTGCCATTATAACACATCTTACCAATCACTCTATTTATAAACCCTTACTTAAAAGAGGAAAATGTTTACGAGTGGAAATGAAGCATCAGAACTGACTCACTTCTCCAAACCACCAGAGTGTTTTCCTATGAGGGACTAGGAAGGGTACACTACCCGCTTATGTCCCCTTGACAGGGAAGAGCTCTCTGTGGAAGAGAAGAAAATCTGTAGCTATAGACAGAGTGTAATGGGAGAGAAAAGCAAAGCTCATTCCAAGGGAAAAATCATTGCCAACAGCTGCTGGTTTCAATAACTGAGTGGCTGGGTAAGACAAAACATTACATTACACGTATGAGCAGGAGATTTATGCACAGCATTAGAAAAAACACCAGAAATAAGGAGGAAATAAGTAGCTACGGCAAGTTACATAGCTTGTCTGAAATAACATAGCTCAAAGATGTTTACAAAGTGCTCTATTCTACGTTTAGTCTGCTCATTTTTTCAAAGCCCATTAAAGAAAAAATCCATTACTTTAATGGATTAATGCTATTTTCAGTAAAATAGCATTAAATCATCAACTTTTCAAAAACTGTGAGCATGGTTTTTGAACACAAAAAACTTCAGAGAGTGCTGAAATCCTTTCTCTCGATGCAAAAAAAAGGCATTTGAGATAGTATGACTGTTAAGTATCAGGACAGGGCTTGTGGATGTCTTGCAAAGGAAGTGATTTTTGCTAATTGGGACATCTGTCTACTGCTGCAGAAAAGGAGACAATTAAAACATCTACCAGGATTTTACCAAAATAACTTTTCCTGATAAACAATATATGCATTCATACAAATAAACGGAGTATCTAGACTTCTAATGGTTTAATTACATTTCCTTTTAACTTAATGAAATGCAGAAATAAAACACCAATTGTATATATTTATACACAAACACACCGTGTATTTTATCTAAGTGTATCTACCCATAGGTAAAATCCCACTTCATTACAGTGAAAAGTGACTTAAGAAGCATACTTTCTAAAGTAGGATCAAAGGTGTCTAACAAATGCTGACACCACTGCTGTGTATAATCTAATCACTTCAGGTGCTCCACAAACATGTAGGGAAAACTCAGATCTGATATCAATTAATTAAGAACTTGTCAAAGTACTTCTGCATATTATTAAAAAAAAAAGTAAATGCATAAACTAAATTCTGTTAGTGACAGGACACGCTGAAAAAATTTCAATAGATCATTTTAGTTCAACTTTAATCCCATCCCATTCCCCCCTGCCTTCACGGGAATAAATATTAAAACTGAAATGTCAGCTATGCTTAAGTGTGTACAGATTAAAAGTGGAGAATTTACACACACACACACAACACGCACCATCTGGAAACCCAAAGGCCCCATGTACCAGCAGAATTGCTCCTGATTAGTCATGTCATTCAACCACAAGTTCAATTTTCAGTCTTTAAAAGGGACACTGCCCTTGAGATAATTTCATCATCAAATACTATGAGGCATACACAGGGGGAAAAAAACCCTCTAGCACTGTAAAAGATTCCTTTGTTAATTCATTTGGACCACCAAAGAGCATTATTGTTCTCTCCCTATAATTCATAACTGAAATGACCTTAAAATGTCTCAAGAATGATCCTGTGATCTAGCAAATTTTAGTGAAGAAGTACAATAAGCAGTCGCAGTTAACTCTAAAGGTTATTCAAAAACAAACAAACAAATCCCCACGCAAGAAAAAACGATGAAAAGTACCACAAGAAAAGGAACCAATTACATTCAGCGTTCCTTACCCCCAAACTTGTATCAGTGCTTTTTAGTTGATTCTGTTGTTTGGCATGGCCAGCCCGCAAGGCTCCCGCAGGAAGATTTGTTAAGGTCTGATGATAAGGCTGCGATCCCGAGACAACCGCTTCGGTAGTTGATTGTTTCTCTGGAGCGTTATTTTGCCCTGGTATAGCTTGTCCAACAATGTGCTGATTCGGAAAGAATGGCAACATGCCCATCCCTGCTGCTGCTGCTGTTTGAATTGTAGGCAGATTAGATGCTGCAGTCAACCATAAATGGAGAAACTTTTCTGTTAGACAAGATTTATCAGTACATTTTGTTTGTGGTTTTTATTAAGCGATGCAAAAAACACTTAAGAGATCTATTTTACAGCTGTACAAGAACACTGACTTCTGATGACAGTTTTTGTTCTTTTATTGTCCTAGGAGCAAACTTCTTTAAAGGTAATTCTATAAAAGAAAACTAAAGAAAACTATAAAAGAAAGTTACTCGCTTGTAAAAAAGCCTCTGAACAACATCCTTAGAGGGTCCTGTGCTGGAAAGCGCGGAAAACCCCTGACTTCAGTTTGCATTAGTAGAATTCTTTACAAACTAAACAGCTAGAAAGTATCCTCTAAAATTAAAATCTAGACATTCAGAATACATTCAGAACAGGTTTCTTTTTTTTCCCCCCCCCCCCCACAAGAAAGGTTTTCCTTGCTACTGGCTACTACCATTAACCTAACTGCATGTGGAACTGCAGAATACACATCTCTATGGAGGAAACAAGAACCATGCTCTAAGCAGTATCACGACTCATCTTGCTTCATAGAAATTGAGGGCATCACTGGTGCAAGAATTTGCGTTCAAAATTGATTATCTGTCACAGAGCAGATGTTAAAGCTTAATAAACTGAATGCTAAGAAACTGTATTTGCAGCACTTCTCCAGCTACTCAGATTTATCTTCTTTGAAGTAACAAACCCCAACATTTTGATCCTGAATAAAAACATATTCCACATGTACTAGCATGGTAGTAACTGAGCAAGTAGAATTTTAAAAATACCTGCAAATATTCAACAAATGGCACAGTGCTCTTTCTTCCCTGAGTATGAGATGAGAGAAGTCAGGCACAACAAAGCAAGGCATTTCAAGTTCAAATGGCAATAGCCTGCTAGTTCAGCCGGCTAAAGCCAGTTATATAGCTATGTGCCTTGTTAACTTGCCTAACTATATAGCTATATGACTTATTTTATTGTGTAGCTCTATGCCTACCTTCCTGTGCAGTAACAAGGTTCAAACACATTATTGCTTTTGGTAAAGTGGGAGAAAGTATAGTTTTTAATTCCCAGGTGAGCATTTTTACTGATTTGGTATGAAATAAATTGTCATTTACACTTAAGAGCTTCTCCACGGGTTGCCATGCCTGAAGTCACCGATGGCATTACCCCTATTCCCAGTACTGTCTGAAGTAGCATTGTTGGAGGTTCTCCCAGCAAACCTGGTTTCTATAAGAAAGAATAGAAAACCATGTAAATGATTAACATAATCTGTCTGTAGCTATTTCTTACAACTTTCACATTCAGTTACTTTTTACATACACTAAATAGTTAAATTATACTAGATTAAAAAACAAACAAACAAACAAAAAAACACCACAATTGTTTTATCAGTTCTAAGAATGTCCAAAGACAGCCAAAATTGAAGTGATGACCTTACACTATTGGCCTGGACATTTTCAATCTTCATCAGTTGCTGCTGTGGCAATGGCAGGTGAGCAGGGCTCTGCAGCAGTAAGTTAGATGCGCTGCCCAGAACTGAACTCTGTGAAATTAATAAAAGAAGTGTCAGTTGACAGTCATGGAAAACAACATATTCTTGAAACATTTTCACATGATACTGCTTACAGAAATTTAAAGTAGTTTCTGAATTAATACAACAAAGGAACATAATTATTTCTTCTACATAATTAAAATCCTGATTTATTCACAGCAAGTGACTTCAAGTTCTTACAACCTTTTTCTCCCAGCGATTTTTTTACCTCACAACCACAAATATGTTTTCTGATGGCTTGTAAAGGATCAAGAGTATAGTCTAAATATAATCCAGTCTCCACTGAAGCTCCTGCATCTAAGCCAACAGGGAAAAGTTAGATGTGTTAGAAGCCTCTGCAGACAGACTAGGCAAGGCAGAGATATGGGAGTTTACAGTGTGCCAGTAAGAAAGATGAGACACAAGGACTTCAGTGGATTATGAGCTGTATGAATAAGGACTTCATTGTTTGTTAATGTTTGCATTGTGCCTTACATTGCATTTCTAATACATAATCTCTGTCAAACATCTACACGGTTTCCAGGACTGTTATAATTGGCAGGGACTCTCAACCCTTGCTTTGCAGTTGCCAAACAGTATCATTACTTTCAAAGAGAAATATCCACATATGTTTTTATCCCCCCTTCTGTTTGGAATTATCTACATGAACCTCTCTTCCAGAAACATTAAAAAGCTGACAATTTGTTTGCACTGTGATTTATAAAATCTACCAAATACTAATAGTTTTCATTCAAAGTTCCTGGACCATTGGTTGCCACCACAACTGAGACACTTCATCAACAACCTTGGGGGCACCACAGTCAGACTCTGACACTGGTATATTCAGCCAAATGTGCTCGGGCTCAAGAGAAGACTTATGTCCACTCTGTATCACAAAAGCACATTGTGATTCATGCTAGCTGAACACAGGCTTGAAATCGTTTTTCTGGCAGCAGCTCCTGATAGTGATTTGCCAGACAAAACATGAGTTGCTCTACAAACCTTCTTGTATGGCAGTGCACTGACCATGTCAAATCACAACCAGTATAGCCCTCCTTGTGGTTTGAAATTTCCTATACAGGAAGGTCACCAAAGCCAGGTAAAGAAGCTAAAAAGATGGCAGCTCTCAGGATGTAGAGCTTTGCAGATCTTACAGTCCCCTGCAGCACACCTCACACATATTTCCATGCCTAAGTATCTCTGTGTGGTAGGGCCTAGGCCTAGGCCGTTAAGGCCTCTAGGCCTTTAACGTGGTCTTTTCTTAAACAAATTCCTTCAGAGTTTTTCTAACTCTTTAAAACCTAACACAATACACCAAATTAAGAGTGTCACACGAAATCTGATGAGCTGCAGTGCTAGATTCTGGACTCAGAAACATGCAGTCTAACACAAAGGGCCATATATACATCGGGTACGCCTCTGCTATTTTAATTGTATTAGTAATTTCCGGTAGAAATTAGCCATGGCTGTTTATTGTCACTAATGCATGTTCTTTCTAAACTTCATTATATCAATAAAGAGAATATGCAAAAGTTTAACTGAAAAACTTTCAGAAATAAAAGACTGCAAAATCAGATTGGTTAGATTCCTCAGAAGAAAGTCTCTGGGTTAATAAAGACTTAGTAAATAGCTGGATGACTCAGGAAAACATCACTGCAACAGCTCAGAATGCATTGTATTGGCACATGATAACTGTAACTACGAGGAATTTAAAGAAAAAAGTTAAAAGTCTCCAGAGCTCAAAGAGTACTGGATGATTAACTCACTTGTTCAAATTTCTCTCTGTTGATTTTTATTTTTTATCAGTTATTTCATAATGTTGTGGCATAGTTATTCTAAAAATATTGTTTATACTCATTAAATTACTTTACAAAACTTTGAACATAAAACAGCAAAAGCAAGATACACAGGAAGCTGAATCAGTGTGTATCTGAGGAGGTGGTGGGGAGAGCTAAGCCAAGACTCTGTTTGTTCTTGTATGCTGTATACTGAATTTCGGAACAGTAACAACAGTGGCCTGGTTCTCTGGCTTTAGAGAATACTCTGAAATAAGTCACTGAATAACAGAAAAATGTGCCTAATAGAAGGATCTGGGATAATCAAATCACTGTCAGTAAAAGTCAGGTTATTAGATCAGGTTTGGAGCTAATTAAGTGACAGGAGGCTCCCTGGAAGTGAATTACACAAGTAAGTCTATCCAAAAAGAAAGAACTAAGTTGTTTGGCTACAGTACTCTAAGCCAAAAACATTGGATCATCATCAATCACACTGTTAGCTGTGTAGAACATGCCTCTCTCCAGCTGTGATTAGAAAACATTCACATTGCCTTCCAAGGAAGCATAGATTCTCCAAGAGAGAGCCCCAGCAACTAAATATACCAATTGAAAATGTCATTTAAATACAAGAAGTACAAGCAAATGATGATATATTTTTTCATTGCACAGGACAAAAGCAATTCATTTGATGGGGGAAAGTTAAATAACATATTTCACATTCATAATGGATATATTCACCCTGCGGTTTTTTAGTAGAGAAGAAACAGAAAAGCTAAATATACTTAATATAATGAGTAACTCCGTATTTTAATTTAGTCTGTTTAAAGATCTATTAAGTCTATGTTTGCCAAAAGAACAGCACAAACAAGAACTAATAATGAAATGGATTTTTAAATGGGAATTTCTGAAACATCAGAAGTAGTAAGTCAAAGCAACTGACTAGTCCCTCAAAGATACTTTGGAATATTCCCCTCTGTTGACATTAATGACATATTTTGGCTCCTGGCAGCGCTGAAGACAGAACCTCAATATAAGGTGGAAGCTACGCTGGCTGCTGGCCAAATGAACTGCTGTGCTTGTGGGTGCTATGTTAGCCTGTTCTCACCACTTTCTAGGACAAGTTCATCCCCAATATCCCTTATAGGGTAGCAGGTGTTAGCAAATAAAAAGCTAAGGTAAGGTAAAATAAGTCACTTGTGAATAGCAAGCACAGTCTGCTGCTCTTACATCCCCATAGGAACCTCATCATAGAGTGTGTTTTTTAAAAGACTGCTTTAGTAAGCTCACTTGATCTTAGCTGCAATTTTTTGAAATTTTTAAAATATTTTTTTCATGCTGAGATCTCCAGAAATAGCTGTTTCGATACCTACCTGATGAACTTTATTCAGCTGTAAAAAAGGAGGGGCAACTGCTGTATTTATAAGGTGAGGAAAACCTGCAGATGCTCCAAGAACTGTTTAAGAAACAAGAAAGAGTTGCAGTGACTTTATAAGTTACGCAAGTAATGATCTTAGTAATAGTTATCCAGTATTTTTTAGATCTGGTATCCACAAAACTTTCCAGTATACTATGGGGCATTATAATGAAACCTTTCAATACAGCCAGCTTGGATCTGCAATTAACAACACATTAGAGATCAAAAGTACTTTCATGGAGCTCCTCTAAATCTGGCAGTTTAGCTCCGAGGCAGAAATGCCTGCAGCTGATTGCCAGACCAGGGCATTAGCTAAGGTGCTTTGAAACACATAGTCACTTCCCACACAATGTCTTTGTATCTTCTGATGTCATTGTAAAAACAGAGAAGTGAGAAGCAATGTATTGTACCTGTAAATAAATGTATTGTATATGTAAATACTGTCGTATTTACATCACAAACTTAGCTGTCCTCCACTTGAGTCTTCAAATTGTCTGTCTCCACTCCTATTCCTAATACCTTCACTATCTGAAATATGATGATTGCTTAAAACATTTATTCACATCCATCCTAATGGGAAGGCAGAGAAATGCTTTGGGCTAATGCTGTTCTTACTGTTGTGTACAACTATGGTAACATACAAGCGAATAAGGACTTTAAACTGGAATCAAGAGGAGAGACACTCAGGCTGCAAATTCAGATCTCAAATCAGATATAAAGTTGAAATTTTAATTAAATCTGCAAAAGACATTTCATTTTAAGCCTAACTCTAAATGACACTGAGAGACCACAGAATTAATATAAGAACATTTCTATAGGTAACGCTATGTGCTACCCAGGCACAATACCCTATCAAACCATCTCTTGCTTTTGCTTTTATAAAATGTAAAAAGTATTTACACAGACACACTGAAACAGTGTCTGCACAGATTTTGGAAGTGTATGGGTGCTTCTCTCCTGAGCAGAAAGCTTTGTCTCACAAAGAACAGGGTTTCTTTATTAACCCTTTTTAACAACTTACCAGGTTTAACAGCATGTCCACGCAACTGGGGCTGCAGCAGTACTTGCAACATTGCTGGATTATTAAAACTTTTCATGATCTGCACTAGATTCGGCTCTGGAAGCAATCCTTTTCTGTTGTTTCTCATCTCAAATTGACAGACACAAAAATGTTACAAACAGGAGATAACAAAGAATGCATTTACATCCCTGGAAAAATTCTATTTCCTTGAGTAAGGAATTATAAAGATTGAAGTTCAAACATCCACATGCCAAACCTAAACAATTAACTCCTTCCACTTTTGTTCTCTAGAGCTAACTGACAACACTTGCCAGCACTACCTCTCCTCAGGTAACATGAGTATTGTCTTTCTTACCTGTCTTTCTTCGCCTTGTCTACATTTCTACTTTCACACTTTTTCTGTTGCTCCCTAACACACTTAGCAGCATCTGGATGTTTCCACCCCATCTCCAAGATTTTCTGGAGTAGCTAAAGGTGTAAATCATAGGTCAACATGGCAACTTACACACTACAAATTATTATTTCTCAGACCACAAAGAGCTAAAAGTTGTGTGACATTAATGCAGGTATTTCATTTTACACACACACAAAAAAAATAATCCAAACATCTGCTTCCCTGTTCCCTGCTCCTTTTCCCTCAAATGAAAAGACTAACAAACTACTCCTCCAAAACTTCAAGTGTATTTTTTCCTCAGAGGCATTTCTTATTTCCCTTTTAACCAAGAAAGTGTTATCAATAAAGGAGGATACGAAAGGCAGTGTTAACAACAACTCATGCTATCTTGTAATAGCACCACGCATCTCTTTTATAAAGATGTGGGCTGAAGCTATCTGAAGTAATGAAACTGTTCTGCTTCTACTTTTAAGACAGCTTCTTGTAACACTTATCAAATCCAATTTTCTGGGAAATAATTTGATATGACCAGTGGGTATAAAAAGCTTTCTTCTATGTTGAGCATGAAATTAAACTATTTCTCCTACCTTGAAATTGATCTTAAAATTGACATATTCTTGTCTGTTTTAAACCAAAAGTAAAACTCTGTTTTAGCTCATCAAATGTCTCCATCTCAATTTGCTTTTGTTTTGAACTAGAACAACTTCTCTTGCAGAAAATTGATTTTAATAAAATCCCAGAGCTACGCAAGTATAACTTTGTAGTATCTTCTAGCCTTATTTCACCCTTCCTCCTTGCAGTATACCACCTTCTTTAGCCTAGGAAAGAGACTGAGTTAGGCTGACTAGATAAAAAAACAAAACAAACAACCAAACAGAAAGCCCAAACAGCTACGGCTTCCAGAAGCTTGGCTACTTTTTGTAATGCAAAGCAGTGAATCCCTTTGACACAACTCATGTTGCTCAAGGTATAACAAACTCATTCTGAAAACAGATTTGCAAAATCTTACCATCCTTTGTGCTGCTATAAGTGCTGCTAACGTGCTTCTCCCTGGCGCTCCTGGAGCACAGTAGGACACCTGGATTCTCTTCCCTTTGATAATCATGCCATCGGTGACTTCGTGTACTTTCTCAGCCTGCTCTGCAGTTTCGTACTCAACCACTGCGAAGTCACCAATACAGCTATCTTCATCCTGAGCAAACTGAAACATTTCACAACACACTGAGCAAAACAGAGAACTTCAGGAACCGTCTTGAAATACTTTCACCTGTCCCCTGCAAAATACTTGGCTAACAGTTGATGTACTCTGTTAATGCCTACCCAAATTAGTACGTTTCTTTTTCAAATGTGCTAAATACAAGTATCATAGCTTAGTATTAGATTTGGCATGCATGCTGTGTCTACTTGAATTACCACCTTAACTTCCATGTAATCTCATGGAGAACCTGAGCTGTGAAACATATTTAACAGTTATTTAACAGAATAAAAAGGGTGAGAAGAAGAATTTAAATAAAGATGTGTTCTATGTTTTTTTTTAATTATTTTTTGCAGGATAAGAATTATAAACTCTTTACTGTTCAGTTTTTAAGCCTACAATAACAAAAATGTTGTTCCTCAGACTGCATGACAGTTGTTGAAACATGTAACAATGCAAATTCTACTGCTATATACTGCCTTTTAGGAGAATCTGAAGTCTGTGGCTGCATTTAGTGCCAACAGAAGATGCCAGACTGATCAATCAAGCAGACTGGAAACAGGCTTACTTGTCAAACAATGCTCTGTCCTTTGTTTGCAGAGTTTTATAACAGAATGAGCAGATTTAAATCAAACAAAAAAAAAAATGGGAGTGAAAAGGGAGGGAGTAAAGCTTAGGCAAAAATATCCACTCTGAAAATGATCAGAAATGACACACTGACACTGGTTGTGAAGCGGAAAAGTAAAAACGTCTCAAGATTCTACTGGAAAAAAACCCACAGCCTATTCCCAACAGTTTGGCTGCATAAACTTACAGTAACAACTGAAATAGAAATCTCAGAGATTTTCAAGAAAAGAGGGGTTATCAAATCTTCAATGCCATTGCTGAAGACTCGCCTCCGGAAAGAGCTCTAAAGAACACACGTATCTTGATAAATATTGCTGGGGAAGCTGATAACAGCCTCTGGATTATCTGGCAGCTGGAAGAATGCCCCAAACTAGAAGACTTTAAAACATTGATGTATTTAGCTAATTAAAAAAAGATGAGGCAAGTGACTTCATTACAGCATGCAATAACTTCTTTCAGAAGAAAATCCTGGGGAGCACTGGCTGCTCACCCTAGTAAGCGGTGAAGCGAAGCAGAAGTCAGATAAATTCAATCCAGGAAACAGACACGAGTACAAAATAACAAGGGATGGGCAGTTTCTGGAAAGAATTACTTGCAATTTATTCATCTCCTCATGTACTTGGATCAAGCAAGTATATGGTTAGCTGACAACTAATTACTGGGGTTCCAAGCAGCACTAGAGAAAATGTGCTGGCCTACAGGTGGGTCAGGCCAGAGCCCGACAGAGCTTCTTGTCTTAGCTGCTGAAAGTCTCTGATCACTTATCCTTGAAGCTAATCCCTAAGCAGCCTTCCCAGATACTTAAGAAAACAAAAAACAAGTGAAATCATACCCAACTGCGACTACAAACAAAGCTTTCTTTTTACTGTCTGTCTAGGTGTGCTTGTCTGCACCACTTCTATGAGCAACATCTTATGTGTGGTCTAGTATCTCACGAGTCATAAAGACAGAAAGGAAAACTTTACGCACACAAAGGCTAGTAAGGATCTACCTCTTCTGTACCTGCAAGCTTTCCAAAAGATGCAGCACTTCTGTCCTCATCAAGCCCAGTGACTCATTTTCCCGTTAAGGAAAACTCAGTAAATATTTGCAGAGGTTTCTCAAATGTGTTAATGTTATACATATATTCTTCCTGATCTCCCTGAACTGTTGCACTTACAGTATTCACACACTCTGGCTTGCTTTACTGAGCAATAAAACCATCAGCCCCATTTACTTTAGAAGCTCTCTAAAATATTTCTAAAATGATTTTCAATAAAATACACGAGAAGTGGATGTGCTATAAACATTTTGCTGGTGCTTAACAGGAGTGGTATCCTGCCGAATTCCCAGATGACACGTAACAATCACTGTGAATCCGGACCACTCAAACATTTGTACCACATCATATTTTGCAATGCAGATGCATGCTCACTCACCACTTCAGTGGAAAATAAAAGGCTAAGACTGCAAGCAGGGAAGTATGCCAATCCAGAACTATTTAAATCATGACCTTGACCTTCCAAAAGATACATATTCAACATACCTGGCAGAATACAGGTTTATACTTCAGTGAGAAAGCCTGCATCAGTTCTTTTGAATCAGCGGAGTCTTTTTGCAGTTTATCTACACAAAGGCACTTGGAGTGAATAAGACTTGTGGTCAGCTGGTTCACATCCATCCACTGTGCAAAGAGAGTGCTCTCTTCTAACTGTTTCCCCAGAAGTTCCAGTCTCGCCTTCGCAGCAGAGTCCTTCTTCATATATTCCACAAAACCGTAGCCCTTGGAATGGCCAGTAACTTCATTATACACCAAAAAACACCTCTCGACATTGCCATAAGCACGCACAAGTTCTTCAAACTCTTCTAACGTAAACGAAACGGGCAAATTAGTGATGCACAGCAAAGCATCTGTTGGTTGGAGTTGCACGGATATTTCTTTTCCCCGAAGAGAATACTGGTGAAATTTCCGAATCGCATTTTGAGCCTGCTCTCCATTCAGCAGAGTAACAAATGCTGTAAGAGACCAAAACAAGTTACATCGCTTATTACTTTACAAATAATCACTCTAGCCCCCCTCGCCTCTATAAAAAAAAAACACAAAACCCACCAATAGAAGTCACAGGAAAAATAAGAGTTTGGGATTTACTCTGAAGATGCAATACATAGAAAGAAATGCTGTAATATGTACTTAAAAATCTGAGAAATGTAGATTTACAAAACCTCACTACTTGTAACACGACAGAATCTTACATCTGGGAAACAAAAAGTAATGACGTTTTCTACTTAGGCCAACATATCAGTGATTCAACTAGATTTCTCTGAAGACAGCATCCATACGGTCTCACTAGGGACTTACTGCATCCTTTCTGCATTGTGAGTCTCTAGGATATTTCCAGAAATTGCAGAATCACAGACCAGCTGAGGCTGGAGGCACTCCTGGAGGCCAACCTCTGCTCAAGTAGGACCCCCAGAGCTGGCTGCCCATGACCATGCCCAGACGGCTTTTGAAGATGTCCAAGGACAGAGGCTGAGCCATCTCTCTGGGCAGCCTGTGCACAGCACCAAAATGTTTCCTGATGTTCCGAGGAAACCCCCCCATGTTTCACTTTGTGCCTGCTGCCTCTTGCCATCCTCTATAGAGCATATAACAGTCTGCAATGAATCAAGCAGATGGAAGATAATTTACGGGTTTGGTTCTTGAGTCCCGTTGAAGTGTGCAGCACAGGACAGCCACTAGCAAAAACTTTGGTTCAGGTAAGGGAAAGAAAGATGCAAGTCTACAGCTCTAGCTGAGACATCCTCAGCACTGTCAGCCAATTGCGGACACGGGGTTGGGCACTGGACAACTTTCATAGCAAAGTGTGAACTATCACCTCCAGAAAACAAACATTTTTCTGCTGGAATTGAGCCTTCAAGCCCACAGATCTCAGCAGCAAGTACCACACAAGTCTTCACAATGT
>NC_048900.1:29937836-29948828 GCF_011077185.1 Oxyura jamaicensis | reverse complement strand
ATAATGCTTGGTAATTTAGGAATACTTACATAGAATATATGGATAAAAACAATGAATTTTAAAAGGACTCATCTTTTTTAAGATAAAAATGCTTTTTCAAAATGCTGTGTGCTCATTAAAGGATTCTTCATCGTGTTTATCACTAGTTTCACTCATTGGGAAGGTCTTCAGAGCTCTGCAAGTTCTGACTATGTCCATCAAACTAAAAAGAAATTAAATGTATCTAAACAAATCAAGACAAATGGAGTTCCTTACACAAGCAGTTCGCACTACAATATAGACGTCCATCACCACAGAGAGGAGAGAGGTGACTGGTGTCAGCCAACATGGCTTCACTAAGGGCAAATCATGCCTGTCAAATTTGGTGGCCTTCTAGGACGGGTTTACAATGTTGGTGGATAAGGGAAGAGCAACTGATGTCATCCCCGTGGATTTGTGCAAAGCTTTTGACACTGTCCCACACGTCATCCTTGTCTCCAAATTGGAGAGGCATGAATTTGATGGCTGGACCACTCGGTGGGTAAGGAATTGGCTGGATGGTCGTACTCAAAGAGTTGCAGTCAATGGCTCAATGTCCAGGTGGAGACCAGAGATGACTGGTGCCCCTCAGGGGTCAGTAGTGGGACCAGTACTATTTTACATCTCTGCTGGCAACGTGTCCAGTGAGATTGAGCGCACCCTCAGCACGTTTGCTGATGACACCAAGCTGTGTGGTGTGGTCAACACGCTGGAGGGAAGCAATGCCATCCAGAAGGACCTGGGCAGGCTCAAGTGGTGGGCCTGTGAGAACCTCCAGAAGAACTTCTTTGTATATCGTCAAGTTAAGATGCTGTAACCCAGAAGATGTTAATACCTGTATTTTTTTAAAAAAATCCCATTACATCAAACACAGTCCTACAAGGGCAGGTGTCAGATTTCCTAGCAAAATCCTGACAGCAACCTGCCACAGTCACCGCATTTGTCCTTCAATCCAAGATTACCTCCTGAGGTAATCCCGGCTGAAATACCTATGGCAATCTGGATGTACAGGATCATGTAGAGAAACACTTGTCCAGCTCTGTACCTCAGAAGTGCTAAAAATCTGTGACTCCCCTATGTAGAGAATTGATTTGTAAATGGAAGATCTGACTTAGATAAAACAAGATTTAGTTCAGGGCAATGTTTCCTTCAAAGACTTAAGTATTTCTTTAAAATGCCTCTGGCTCATGTTACCTGAAACAAATGCATCTGGAGCTAGGTACGTTTTCCTCTGATCACATCATGTGCACATGTGAAGGTTTGTCCTAAGAGAAGCCTCAGGATTAGTTTTTCAAAGGAATTTGGACAGTTGAGGTTAGATTAGTCTCAAAGAGACACTGACTGAGGGGCATATGCCTGATAGATACCAAACAGGGCCAACCTACTTCTCACTGCTATCAATAGTTTCCAATTCTCCACTGGCTTCAGAAGAGGCTGACAAAACGTACAGCCAAGGGGCAATCAGGCTACATGCCGGCAGACAAGTTAATGAGTTCAGGCATAGCAGACGATATTCCTCACTAGTTTCATCACAGAATTGAAATGTGTGACACCAGAAGATTTTAATTTCTTACCTGTTCTTTTATTTCTGTCCACATAACAATACTTTATTTCATAATCTTTAAATAAGTCATGGATTTCCTGAAAGAGAAAAGTACAAGTAACATCAGAGAAATAATTCACCAGACCAAATAAATAAGTGTATAAATTTAGCTTCACTTTTTAAACAAAAACTTTCCTGATAAACAGAAAACTTTACCATAGAAACACTATCAAATAATTGTTTTTAGAAGAGCTGGTTATACTACTACAGCAATGTTTTTATCTCAAGTAAAGAATTGGCTTACTGAATGTGATTAATGTACTTTTCATTATACAACGTTTCATAAGCACAACAGACTGTCCTGCTGACTGTCTTTATCAAAGACAAATAACATCACAGTTCATTAAATAGAAAAAAAAAACACCACTATTTCTCAAAAGTACAGCTAGTAGAGTTAAAATGCCACACAGATGAGATATCAGCAACATCACATCAGGCAATTTACTGAGGGCAGGCAACACTGTAATAAAATAAAACAGCTGCTTTAGTTTCCTCTAACTGCTCAAGTTCACTTTAGCAGATTTTAGCTCTTTTAATAATGAATATTCTTTCAAGCAGCAGTGAATCCTGCACAGAATACCCCATGGAACGTATCATTTATCAATTACTGCACAGGTGTCCAATGAAGAATCAACCCCAAGGGCGTTATTTGTACCCACTAATTAATGGGTAAAGAGCAGGGGAGCTGGAGAGGCGGGGTAGGAACAAGTGCAAGAGGTGTGTTAGTTTGCTAAAGCTGCTCCCCAGCACAAGCAAAACACGTGCCTGTGTCCCACAAAACCCACCAACTATTATCAGCTCAGAGGCAAGAATGCAGAGACAGACATTAATCATCCCTAGGAAGAGAGCAAATCTTTGGACATGTTTATATTTCAGTTGGGTAAGTCCCATATGTGATAGCAAAAGACCATTTGAGTATCAAAATAATCAACAAACTCTGTCTGAAAGTTTCAGTGCAGCCAGTTTCCAGCAGCCCAGTCAATTTGCCAGTGGGCTAATTCAGCGATATACAGCCTGGGTTAATTGGGCTCTCTGTGACTGGTATCAGGTGCCCCCCTTTTAGTCAAAGGGACACCAATCTCTAGTTTCACTAGTTAACAGCTGTCAAATACTACATTAATAAAATATGGCTGTTTCTCGATCTACCAGCCACCCTAATCAGACGTGGTGAGGATATGGTTTCTGAAAAGCAAAACAAGCCAGGCACACTGCGAAGACCCGAGTCAGGAAGGTGACTCTAACGAGAGTTCTCTAACGAGAACCGGGCAGCAATGAGAGCTCCTCGAGGTCCTTGATACTGAGGAGAAATGACACTTTCTGTGAAGTCGTGCAGCTCAAAAGTACAAAGTTGTTCCTGTCCTGATCAGAAAAAGGGGGACATAGTCACCCTTTTTTATTTCATATACTACAAGGGTAATGCTGCAAGTATGATCTGGCGGTTAAGTAGCAGGAAATAGGGTTTCAAATGGTTCGTAACACTCTCTTAAAGGTCTTTTGCGTGAGCCAGATGACTTCCCAGCAACTGTTTGAAATTTTAATTGAGAGGGAAAATAGCCTGTAGCAAACTTATCTTCATGGGATAATCATGAGGTCTTCGTGTTAACAATTATGAGGACAAAAAGAAGATAACCTAGTTTAAGCTAAGTCACTTTAAAAGGCCACTGTAAGGATTTTAACAGCATTTGCCCAGGTCGTTGAGCACACTGCTAGAGTCTGGCACTACCGCGGCAGGGCTGAGACCTGCAACTGCCTGACTGTGTCTGGGTATTATTTTGGCGAGGGCATTTTTCACATAAAGACAGTTTGAGACAGTTTACAAAAATAAAACACAGCACACTGACTCTTAAGCAAATATAGACTCCTTCAAATTAAACAGATATCTCCATATATGTGTACATTAGACTAAGATTCTTCATAATATTTTCAGAAGTACGAAGCCAACTGTTGAGCTCGTGTCTTATTTAAAAGAGTGACTTGGGCGCTTCTGTAAATCTCACCCTCACCTTCCAACACTGGTGCCTGCGAGAAAAGAATGAAGACTATTTCCATTTTAATTTATTTAACGGGGTGTGTGCCTGGCAGGCCCTGACCCCACAGGATGTAGCCAACGGCCGTGGCTGTCCCCTGAGCATGGCAAATGTTTGTGGCTTGGGCCCTGCTCCTGGCAGCCACCCGGCTCAGGGCACCTGAGCGCTTCCAACCTTCTTCCATGAGGCAGTTACCAAACGGCTTCTCCTGAAGGATTCCTCCCTCCCCAGTCAGAGATCGTTAAGGTTGGAAAAGCCCTCCAACATCTGGTCCAACCATCCTCCTACCACCAATGTCACCACCAAACCATGTCCCCAAGCACCATGTCCAACCTTCCCTTGAACACCTCCAGGGACGGTGACTCCACCACCTCCCTGGGCAACCCATCCCAACGCCTGACTGCTCTTTCTGAGAAGAAATGTCTCCTGCTACAAATTAATTAACCCAGCAGTCTAAAAAACGGGGCTGACACCTACTAGCAGAAACGATCTAACTGTGTCCTGCAACGTCTAAACAGAAGGGCAAGGCGTGCTATCATGGGAAGGCCTCGCTGCCACCCCCAGCGCCCGGCCAGGTTACAGGATTTGGGCAGCACGAGCTGGAGGCACTTACAACGAGAGCTACAGCCGTCACGAACCCCGTGGCAGCTCCAGTGCCAGCACCCTGGCCCCCCAGTAACCGCTACAAGTTCTCAGAAGTGGACTTCAAGAGCTCATTAATCTAAGCACTAGTAAAAATTAAAATCTTAACCAGACAGTAATCCACTCACACTTAAGGATGGGCAGGAAAAGAAAAACCAAATATATTCAAAGGGAGTTAAGAGAAAGCACAAGTAAACATAGGCTGGATACCCTTCCAAAATGTATTATTTACTGCCACAAGAAACGTCGTCTTGAAATACTTTAATTCTTGGCCTGGCCTGGCCTGGCCTGTCTTGTCTTGGGTACTTGGGTAGAAAAACATCAGCGTGAGTTTTTACCACATATTATCAATTTGAAACTTGCATCTCTGAAAGGGAAAGAATGCCTTCCTCAGAGACTGTCTTTATGCCTTATGACCTGGATTTTTTTTAATATATATATTTTTTAACAGCAACCTGAGTCATTAGCTGGCACATTTGCCCTACCAGGCACATTTGCCCTACGTACCAAATCAATAAAGCTCAGCTATTAATTCTATTAAAATCACCTGGTCACACCAGGTGATCTAACAGCATAAGAAAAAAAAAGCAAAAAATATGTAGTCATCACCTGGATCAACATACTACATACAAAATTACAGCACCCCAAAACCAAGAGTACTTTTCTCTCTCTAGATGTAATACTGAATTACGTTGTTCTGGCAACAGAAGCATTTAGCAGCTCTGACGGTGCCTGGCAAGATTTGCACCGTGAGTGCAAGGAAGAGGCAGAGCATTACGTTTATGAATGACACAGTTCATTTAATTCAGTTTTAGACCACTAGACCGAGTCCATGACATGCCACATGGACTTCGCTACAGATATATAAAGTCTGTTGTGGAAAATTAAATAAAAAAAAAAGTTTTAAGCAAGAGAAGAGCAACGTGCTTTAAAGTAATTATCTATTATTGAGGAAAAATCACAGAGAATCTGCCGGAGAGTAAGAAGTGCAGTGCACAGCACCAAGGGTTGAAGAACAGCACACAAGGACTGGTGCACGGTGCAATTTTAAACCTTCCCTGTCTGCTAGTGACTCCTGAGGTAGGAAAACCCCAAATTTTCACCACCTGGGCATCGACCGCCAGACGAAGCCTCCCTTGTTCCTAACAAACACAGGTGCAGACAAAGATTGGGCTCACCATGCCAGCTGCACATATAAACTCATGGTGACATACGTTCTCTTCTGTGAAAAATTCTCCAGTTTTTAGATTGTTTTGAAGAAAAATCTTCTGTGAGCAGTGGCTGTAGGATCAAGCCCAGGATGTGCAGCAGATCTTCACCTGCCCAGGCATCCAGGAAGAGAGGACAGAGGCAGGCCCTGAGTCTTCTGCTCAGCACGCTCCCTCGGCACTGCCACAGGGTCACAAACTATGAAACTGGAAATAAAACCTAGCCTGGGATTCTAGGCCATAAACTGCCCTTAGGGCATACTAAAACAAAGGCATCTTCACATTTGTAAGACCATACCCCTCCAAAGATCAGTCAGTCATACAATAATTTAAGAAAATATTGTCACTAAGACAGAAGAGGAGCAATTTCTTAGCAGCCTTATAATGGGAATGAAAAATATAATTCTCTGGTATTCCAAAGACAGACACATTAGTGTGTTGATAAGAGGAAGATTATGGGATTGGAAACTAATTTCATCATTCTGGGTATGCCAGGTTGCATGGAAGCTAAATGAAAGATGACAAAGACATTGCAGAGGTAATGTGAGAGAGGAAGAGCACAAAACAAAAGCCAAGCTATAAAGAAAACCAAAAAGCATGTACGTCCTAAGGCATGAGGGCTCCTCACTATCCAGCCAATAAGCCTTTCATGTGCAGTCAGTGTGACTGAGGACAATCTGAAACACAAAGGCCCCTTTCCACTTAAAAGTCTGGCATACAACGGATTGGGAAAGAGCGTTTCCTCAAATCACCACAGTTCATTAAAGGTTTTTGATTAAAAAGGAACATGGAAAAAATGTGGCTAATCAAGACAGAAAGAAGAAAACCTCTGAAATGGCATCGTTCTAAGTTGTAATTTGTTTTTTAATCAGGAACAAACACCAGTGAAAAACCTGGACAGGCACATCAGGTCCCAAAACCCCAAATAAATCTCCGTTCGGGGTGAGTTGCACCAGTTTCCTATGAATACTTAAATGTTTCATCTTTCTTTAGAATTTGTCACACCAAAGAAGAACTACAGGGCATTAAAGTAATTAATCAGCCCTAATTTACTTCATGACCTACATTAAAGTAGAACATTCCCTTCATTTCCTAGTCTCAGATATTAAAGGAGAAGAGCAGAATTGTGACTATAGTACAGTTGCATTCAAAGATGATAAGGGGCAGCAAAAAGCTTATTGAAAACCAGCGCAACTTCTGCACCACAGGTTCCTCAGCTGCGAAGAGGGGAATGAAAAAGTGAACAGCCCTTGTTAGTCATCGGATCTTAGCAGTGAAGACTGGAGATTTTGCTACAAATCCCAGCAATGACTAGCAAGAAAGAGAATCCAAGTCCTACCGTTCCTAAAAGCAACTCCTTAAGATCCTAAGTTGTATGCCAGAGAAGCAGACTGCTGACTTCCATCACATTTGTGAGCTACAGCTCCTATGGAAGTTAATCAGACAGAGATGACAAACCACTAACTCTGAAAAATGAATGACTTGGGGAAATCAAGAACAATTCTTCTAATCCGTTGGGATAATCCCCCAAGAAAACAGAACACACAGAAGTTCATTTGCCATATGATACTCCAACAAAATAAAACTTCCCCGGTTTAGTAGGGTACCAACCTCTCTTACACATTTTAAGTTATTGATATCTCTTTCAGTGATGGAGAGAAGTTGTTATCGCTTCCTTCCCTCCCAACCTCCACCCCCAGAAGTCCTCCTGCCTCCCAGGGCACTCGGAGCAGCTTTATGGCAGTTCCAGGAGCCTTCAATCTGCGATACCTGCCTTTCAACACTGCGCTTTCAACATCATATGCAACTGTGTTCTTTGCTATTGAAATGTATTAACCAATTCATCAGGGAGGCACTGGCACAAGGCAATTGCAAGAGACATCCAACTACGAGATTGCAAATTGATTACCAAACATAGACCAAAGCAAAACAAACAACCACAACCAAGCTTACCTTCCAGTCTCTTTACAAAAATCCTTGATATAAACATCGGTCTTACCACAACATTGCATCAGACGATACTGACGCCAAGAAGGACAGACCCACCAGCTGACATTTCAAGAAGGCGGACACCAGTGGGACGATCTTGCCTGTCTTACCGTAGCACATCACATACCACTGCCCCGCTAGGGTTCCTTGGATCCTGCCTAACGCCCTTCATACTAATGGAGATACAAATTGATTACTCTGATGAGAGCACTTCCCCACTAGCGAAACATCCTTGACACGAGCAGGTAAGCTCCACAAGGAACACGATGGCCAGCTGAACAGATTTTCAACATAGCTTTCATACAGCTGCAATGATAGAGAAACGCTCGATTGAGGGAGGGAGGAAAACATTAGTTAAGATACGAGATGATCTGGCAAGTTGTTTTACTGACAGCACTAACCCAATGGACAGAAATCAGTCAGCCCGATAAAAGCGCATTTCTATCTCATTTTATAGTTCCAGCAACCTAAAAACTAGTACATATATAGCTGCACGGCTCTCCACGTGCTGCATCTCAGCCCCAGAGAGGTGACAGCACTAATGCGTCAGGCTGCTGAGCCCCGTGGTCGATGGCGTGCGCGGATCAGGCGCCACGCTGGAGGGGTCAGGGATGCACGCGGACGCTCGCCGGGACGCCTGGAAGGCTTCAGTGCGACAGGGCACTGCCAAGTTGAGTAACTTGCCAGCTGAACAGTAAATGGAGACTTTACTTGCAAGAACGGTGAAGGTGGTAATAAAAATGCTTACCACAGGTCTGTTGCAAAAATACCTTTCTCTGCAGCTGTAGCAAGAGAACTGCTTGTAGCAGTATTAATCCTGCGAGTACGTATTCGCAAACTGAGCTGTAAAACCCAAAGCAGAAAGAACGTTCTTGGGTTAATTTTGACTCAATTTTTTCTCCCTTCAGATCTATTCCATACTGCCACTCGACGAAGAAAGTCCCAAAGGGAATGCTGATTTCCTTGACTCAACAGACTGCAAAACGTGTTCTCCAGATTGCCTTTCCTCCTGAAAGCAGGTTCTGGATTCCCTTAGCAGTACTAATGCTGCCAAATGCATTTCGAAGGGAACCCCACTTACCAAGATTTCAGTGTGGGTTACCTTTGCCCCCTTGCTACAGCCAACTAGCACCTGAAGTGCTGAAGGCTTCTGACACTTCCCGATCTGTTTGTTTGGTTTCTGAGACAACAAATCTTCGGTACTCTGCTTCTCTGTCAGAAACCTCTAGAGGTAACAGAAGATTAAAACTCCAATAACAAATAAATAAGTTAATATGTAGCTATAATTGGCAAAGAAAAATGTTTATTTAATTTCACTTTAAAAAAAATGGAGTTTTGTTATCATTTTGAACCTTTCAAAAAAAGTTCTCATCTCCACCAATCATATCGGTAGCAGCAAAAGAGCTGTTTCCCGCTTGGAAACTATTTTGGTAAATCTTGGCCTCGATCTTCACTTAGTAACAACAAATGAGAGCAAACCCAACGTCTCAGTGCTTAGAGGTTAATAACTACATTTATGAAATCCCATTCTGGAAGACTTTGCATTTTCAGGACGTTCATCTCTGTCTTGTTGGAGAATAAACTGGCCAGGGGAGCAATATGTTACCTGATTTCACTTGTCTAAGCAATCATTTCAAGAAGAAAACAGCAGAGAAAACACCTCTGCAGAGTTTACCGAGGTTATTAGTTTGATTCAAGAAAAGGTAGGCTTCATGGTAATGTTTGGAAATAGATGACAGCCAAGTACAGAGGTATACTTAACGTGCCTGACCACAAACATACTTCTCCTCTCCAAAACTGCTCCAGGACAGAAACTTCCTTGCTACAGCACGAATATTCTGCCCATACATATCAACACCAACAGCTCAATATTAAAAATCACATTGGCACCTTTTCCAACTGTAACTGAGAATCTGTATGCGATGGTGTCACTTAAAGCCTAGCAGCAGGTAAACGTGAGAGCCTTATGTACGGAGAGAAAGCCACCAAAGTGCTACTTTTAAGTCACCAAACCAAAATGGCAAACTCCCACAGTGCTGCATGGTTGCCAAATCGGACCTTTATGCTAATACCTCCCTGCAGCAGCCTTTGTCTGACAACGCAACACCAAATTTGATGGTTTCTGCATACACGAGCCGTGTTTTTTACTGGACCACTGGTGAATTCAGGTGAATTCAGCACCTGCTGTGTGGAACAGGAGGGAGTCACGCACCTGCTTGGGCATCCGACAGAGCGATGCCGTGCCAGCAGGCAGCTGGGGATACACCAGCAAGCCCCTGTGCCAACAGCCGTGCTTGGCAGCTTCTCAAAGAGAAGACGAAGATAAGCGAGGCTTTCCAAGTTGTGAGTTAGCAAGAACTTCTTATTGATGAGCTCGTGAGGTCGCTACACATGGCAGCGAGGCTCTCTGTGTAAACCACCACGCTGGATCACAGCAAAATCAGCATTTTTAAGTCAGTGACCACCTACGGCCACGCAGACCGAAGGCACCCGTTATGTAGGCACACATCACAGAAGCACGGCGGTGAGCACGCTCTGGATCGAGTTATGTGGATTTTTGGCAGATCCTCCCCAAAACAAGCGGATCTTCGAGAGCTGCCGAGAACCTGTGAATCCTCGCTGCACCTACCCGCGGGCAACAAAATTCCTTGTGCTCGGGAAAGTAAAGGGAAGGGACCCAAGGAGCGGCTTAGAACAAAAGCTGTAATTACAGGTTTTACCTTGTGCACGAGTTCAGCGCGCCCACCGCTCTGCAGGTGCCCCAAGCCCCACAAAGTGACTAAATCGCTGCCAACCTGACCGGCGTGCCGCAGGCTCAGGAGATCGCCGATGTTCCCCCGCGACCCGCGGCGCTTTCCCGCAGCCACCGGCGTGCTCTGGAAGCCGCCTCCACCTCCCCCGGGCAGGACGCGGGGCTGGAGGCTCCGGAGGGGCGATCCCACACGAACCCCCCCCCGGCGGAGCCCCCCCATACCCGGGCGGGGATGCGCAGCCCGCGGCTCCGGCCGGCGGCAGAGCGGGGCCGCCTCCAGCCGCCGGCGGTAACAAAGCCGATCGGCGGCCAGAGGAGCCGGAGCGCCGGGGCTCCCCTCGGTCGCGACGCGGCCGGGAGGCGGCAGCCCCGGGCAGCCCCGAGCCTCCCTCCCTCCCTCCCTCCCTCCCTCACGCCGGCCCCCGGGAGCTGCTCCCACCGCAGCCCCCCTCGCCCGGTCGCCGCCACGCCGCCGGCCGCACCTGGCTGCTGCTCTCGGCCGGCAGGTTCCTCAGCAGGATCTTGCGCCTGTTGCTCAGCTCCCGGCGGGTGATCGCCAAGCGCCTCGCCACCTCCTCGGGGCTCGGCGGCGGAGGCGGCCGAACCCCCCGCGGCGGCGGCGGCTCCGCGGGCAGCTCCGAGCCGCGTTCGGCTGCTGCCGCCATCTTGCAGCGCCGCCCGGCCGAGCGGGGGGAGCCGCCGCTGCGCTGGGTTTTTTTTTTTTTTTTTTTTTTTTTTTTTTTTTTTTTTTTT
>NC_048900.1:29500467-29580588 GCF_011077185.1 Oxyura jamaicensis | reverse complement strand
GGGCTGGTGACACGGTGGGCCCAGGAGACGCCTGGTGTTACACATGGTGCTTCTCTTGTTGCCAGAGCTTGCTTCTCTGCTAGCCGCAGCGCTGGACATGGACACAGCGTTCTACAGGACAGGCCTGCAGACGAGCCGACGGTGCCATCAGCTGCGGACAAGAATTCTGCAACAGCCCGCACTTCCTTGTTTATGCACAACGTTTTCTTAATAAAAGACCTTTCCTTAATAAAAGAACTTTTCTTAATAAAATGTAATGAGAACCACTATTAATTGTGCTGAAGTATCTTTTAGCTGTTTCCTGCTGATTTCCTGTATGCTCTTCTCCCTCAGAGACCAATGGAAACTTAGTAATATCCATTGTTCAGCCCTGAGGCCGTATTTACACTTCAATCCTTTATAAGAAATGAAACTGAGAAGCAGCCAGCTCTGGAGAAGGATAAGACTAGAAATGGTCCAGCAGAAGCAGCGAAAAAAAAATAATAATAATGCTTATTTTGAATACAGCTAAGAAACAGCTCTCTAACTAGAATGTTTAACGTAAAAGGGAATGTACGCAATTGTAAAGCCATTCTTCCTGCTCGTTCAGCGGCATCACATGCTGAGAAACCTGTACACAAGAAAGAAAACATAGGTGAAACAGATGTTTATTGAAGAATTGTGTGTATGTTACCTAAAATGCTATCTAAGCTAAATCAAGTGTTTCAGAACTTATATCACAAACATTAAATGACAACCATTCAGCGTCTCTAATGAGAGCTGGTATTCAAAGCTTAGTATTTAATTGCATGACTGCAAAAAATCCACAAGGGATGCTGAGACTACAATTTATACTGAATGAAGGAGAAATTAAAATGAATAAAACACCTTACAGGAGCAGGCTATAGATATCTAAATTGTCAGTAGCAATATTAAAATAGGCCCATACCCTGTAAGTGTCTTGGGACTGATTAAAGTGGATCTGAATGCATCCACACTAGAAACCTGTGAAATACAAAATTGTTTGGATGCCTCTTCTTTGAAAGAAAGAGCCCATAGCTTTAGAATAATAAAAATTGGATTTTCTTCATAAATTAATAAAGAAAAATATCACCATATTTTTGCCTCTGACTAGCACATGCTTGGTGTGCTTTTCAAAGCCATCTATAAATTGGTTAAGTAAAAAAAATACAGCCTTAGAAAAATAATATTAAAAGGTATCAGCAAGTGGCCCATGTGCCTGTTTCAATTCAATGCATGTATGAAAAACTGAACAGCTACATACGGCAATCTGCACTGGGAGCATGGATGCATCAAATACATGTGCTGCTCTGCAGTATCAAGAGCTGTATCTGACCTGTACTGGTGCTGAAAACAGACTTCTCCACTATCCACATGCTCTTTATCATGACAAAAGACTTGCACAAAAGGGAAGTGTAAAGATGGCACATGATTTTTGCTTTTTGCTCAGATTTTGAATTGGCTAAACAATAAAAATCTTACCGTCATGGATTTTGGTGCCACTTCCACAGCAAAAACAGTAAGTCCCCTGTTACTTAGGCAGTTCTTACTCTGCTCGTTGTTGACATGAATTATCACTCTGTTTTCAGACTGCAAGTGAAAAAACATGAAGAAGCCCATTAGCTGTAAAGGTTAAGTGGCTGCTCTTTATGTAACAATCACACATTCCTCTTACTTCCTCAGCGATGCTATTTTTACAGGATACGAGGACTTTCAGGATGCTGACAGCTATTCTCTCCGAAGAGTAAAAGCTTCAAATGTACCTTAGCATCATCAGAGCCCAGATCCATTCTCAAAAGTCACTTAAGACTGATTGAATTAACTTCAGCACTTTTGAAGGTGCAACTTGGGAACAGAGTTAAGTGAGACAACTATTTGCCATACAGTGTTACAGATGCTAAAACTTTACATAGATTCAAAAGGTGACTAGACAAATTCTTACTAAAAATTAATAGATAAATAAAAATAATTTTAAAAATACATGGAGGGTTTTTAAGCACAAAGAACACATTTCTGTCTCAGTCCTTTTCAGTCCTTGAGCTGCAAATTGCTAGTGGCTAGGACTGCGATGTGGAGAAGTGTCACTAGATGTTTGCCCATTTTTTGTACTTGCAATATCCCCTGCAGGACATTTTTGGAGGCAGGGCACTGCCTTAAAACAATCTTTACCTGATACTGTATCGCCATTCTGGTTTTCAAAAATCCTATCCCTCCAGCAAAACGCCATTTCCTCAGGAGCTCATATCATATGTTCTTAAATTCTCATCAACCATGTAGGCATTCAGTGGAAACTAGGCTCCTAACAACTAATGTTAAATGCCCAACATAAAGAGTAGGAGTACCCTTCCTATTTCACGTCCTTTCATAAATAAATGGCCACTTGGAATGCCACAAATCATAGACACCACACACAGCTATTTGCAAGAGATGCTCATCAAGATGTGACCATCTGCTGCTCATGGTTTGTTCCAAACACTCTCTTGAGAAAAGCAGCTAACCTTAACGGAGATTTACAAAAACATATTTGACAAAATAAATATAATACAGCTGCTCAAAGAACAGACACTCTTACTGAAGGTGTGCAAATGCTTCCCAGAAGGATCCAATATATAAAACTGAAAGCTGAGGTGATTGAAAATTCTTTAACTACCAGTTTACCCCAGGCAATATGCAGACTCAAGGCCTAAGGACATGCTACTATACCCTGTATAGTACATTTTCTTAATTTAATTACAGAATAACAAAGAGACATTTTTTTCCATTGAAATCACCAGCACAATAACTGAAGACATGATCAGACTGCTTACACTGTGGGGAGCTTAGAAGAAAGCAGATGCATAAAACTGCATTTTTATTATTTCTTTCCAGATGTTTACAATACAAAAAGTCTCCAGCCAACAAATTCTCTGATGAGATTTGCTTCAATGCAGAGCAGAGCTATTTATGAAATGGTGTAAATGGTAATGGTCAGTGATTTTAACCAGACAGCATCCAGTTTCCTCAGTACAGAACTTGTCTCCTTCTCTGACATATCCCCAAACATATAAATAACTCCAGTATATCTACCCTAAAGGGCGAAGTGCACAGCTAAACCTGTGGTTCCAGAGAGCCTCAGCATTCAGTCCTAATATTAGTCCACCAAGGCACACCCTTTTGCATGTCTGTCCAATTAAAAATACACTTCTTAAAGTGAACTTTTAAGGTTTAAAGCATTGCAAGTTTAGTATCTTACTGCACGGCATTTATTTACTCAAGGTTCCTGTTCTAAACCACTTTTGCCTGGATTTACATTTGCTAGCACAGATTAATAGTGACGTAGACCTGTAAAACTAGCAAATTAAAAATTCGTTCACGATATGTCTCTGAAACACAATCAATGCAAATCACTTTCCCATAAACGCTGAAAAGATAAATGCTGTAGTCTTTGCTCTTTCTGTAATTCCACTTCCTGTTCTTAGTAGTATTTATGCTCTAATATGAACCCGTCTCCAAGAATTATCAACATATTAAAAAATGAAATTTGAAGACAAATATTCTATATTGCCAATAGCTTGCCTCGTTACCATAAACTGTCCTTTCCAAAAAAAAACCTGATCCAGACTCTTTTGAACTGAGTCATGTCTCAAAAAGAAATCTGTATCAAGCACTTAGTTATTTTTTTAATGAACTAGATATAGAAACTTGCTATCAAAAATCGCAGTTCTCAAAAATGAAGCACAGAGGGAAGAAGAGCCATAATAATGGACATTAACACAAAGTACCTTACAGAAGTATCATGCCGTACCTTATTTTCAATGACAGAAGTGATTCGCGTGCCCGTTCTGTAGGTATAGACAATTACGTTTTCACAGCCATCCATTACTTTGGCATCTCCTTTATTAACAACAGACTTGCAAATAGCCCTGTTGAGTTGCCAGCTGCCTGCCTCTAGATATATGGCTTTAATTCTGGGTTTGCATTTTTCTGCATAGATGTCAATGACAAAGGGGCATGCCTGCAATGGAGTAAAAAAAGAGTTTTATCATTAATTTACCCTTGCTTTTTCCCTTCAGATTTTCATCCATAGTTCTTAAGTGTTTGCATATATGCTCTGAAGAGAAATTATCCAGATGTAAGTATGTCACTGAATAGTACAACTTCAGAACCTGAGAGCTGTGGTAATCTTTTAAATTGAGCGTAAGGTAAGGACAGATGAATGATCTTCATGCCAGTTACAGTACAGTCGATACACAGTTTGGTGCTTTCCACTCCAACGTAACCAACCCTTCCTCAGACAGCAAAACATATAGGAATTAAGATGACATATGAATGTCAGTGTCCGAAATAGAACTGTCTGCTTTACCTGTCACACTCTTGCTATTTGTGCCGTTTCACACAGATTTAAAATATCTGCAATGTTGCATTAAGCGCTCTGCTCTTACCATATCTTGGCTAAGAATAGTATGCGTAACAACCAGGAGTTTGCATTTTTCTAGACTAAGGAACAGCAGCTTGGTTTCTTTCGAAAGGCTGTTGGAACCCGCTAGGATTTTTCAGTTTTGTCTTGAACTTGTTAGGTTCAGTGTTCCTGAAATATCAGATACTAAATCTTCAAAAATGCAGGAATTAAGAGGTTAAATTACAGACACAAGTTAAGTAGATACACATTTTTAAATGAAAAACTAAAGCATTCAGAAAGCTGCGTTTTCCTTTAGAAAGCAAAAACTATAGCCATAAACCACAGTTAATAATAAGGCACAACATATCTACAAGATACATCTGACTTGATAAAAACCTCCTCCAAAATCTTCTTTCTTAGAGGATAGCTCCCTCTTATGGGTTAAATGCAGAAAGACAGTTTTTTTCTTGCTATGTTGATCATACTTGCAGGACAAAGAGAAACTGCTACTTGTTACATAATCATTTACCATGATGTCTGGATTTTCACTGAAGCCAGCTTTTCTCGGAGGGAAAAATGAATTATGAAATTATCTACATATTTAATGTTTTTAATGATTTTTTCATATTTTTTCCCTCTTCATTCAAAATATCCTATTTCTTTAGTGAGAACTATTAATGCCAACACTGATGTATTTAAAAACAAAAACAAAGACACCTATAAGCACACAGAAAAAATAAAGAAATAATACCTGGTTCATTAAGTAAACAGTTTGCCACCCAAAGCCCTTTCATTAAAATTGTATGTTGAACATGTCAGACACTGCTGTGAAAGGCAACAGTGAACCATGTCTGAAAATTTTGAACGCAATCATGTTAAGAACAGAGTTATCCTAGTCAACACAACACACTCCAATATTTTCTAAATCCGTTCTAGTCACCTTGTTCTCCATCTGATGTTTCTGTATTAATTTCCAAGTTACTGTAAGCAGTAACAACTTGTTTGCGTTAAAGTAACTTTTCTATTATATCATGGCTGGATATTCAGACCGGATATCAGGAAAGAGTTCTTCACTGAGAGGGTGGGACTTGGACTCGATGATCCTTGTGGGTCCCTTTAAACTCTGATATTCTATGATCCTATGACTGTTTTCTTCTGTTATGGCTCGGGCCAGCAAAATAACTCTTTTACATAGAGCAAGTCCTGCATTTTGTAGGTTTGCTGCCAGGTCACAGTTCTGCCAGGTCACTGTCTTCTTATTAGTGCTCACCAGTAAGGTGCACAAATTCTTTCAACAGGTATAACCTGTTGAAGATTCCTTCCTGTACCATCCAAAACATACTGACTTTCTGTAAGACAGAAGGTGAATTCTCTATTTCAACAATACTAGGGCTATCCTAAGAAACAGAATGAATATTGACTGCAAGTCTTAGTGTAAATCCTGTATTAGCAGTGTTTGCACTGGATCACTGACCTACTGAAATCAATTTATGATGGAAATAAACAATACTGCAATTAAACATGTGCAGCAAGTTGTATGTGAAGCAATTACTTTTGCTATACAGCTACCATACCTCTGTCATTTCTAGTGCTTTATTGTAGCCCAGTGACAATAAAGTGACCCAAAGGTCACTAGGATCCCCTTCACGGTCATTGGCTTCCATGAGATTCAGATCCAAAAATCCTTGTCTTGTTAATTCATTCTTCTTCATATCAAAATTCTCTGTTCAAAAGGAAACAGACGGTAACACTTCAATGTCTGATCTCTCTGCAAACACCCTTTGTCTTTCCAAAGACAAACTCCCACTTAATGAGGTCTCCAAGATGGGGCCATCTCGCAGCCTCAGGCTGTCCAAACATGATTTGGGAAAGAATGCCCTTGCTAAGCCGCATGCTTTTTGCAGAGCTTCACTGTGGATTTTAGATAATGACAAGAAACAGCTGGCCCCTTGTATTACCTAAGAGAGGGTGAGGTTCTGAAACAGAAATAATTCTTAGCATTTTATTTATTTATTTGCCAGCAGTATCTGTTGCGGCTGAGATTTGCAGAATAGGGTGTAATAGGAATGGGAAATGAAAGTCTGGTGGGGCCAGCACCCTTAGTGCTTGAGGTCCTTGATATAGAAATGATTTACTTAGTTCTTAAAAAGCAATAAAATGCCAGTAATCCTAACAGCCCTCTCTTGATAGAATATGGTAGATTGACCACTCTAATGTCAGCAAACACATAATTGAAATGTCCTTGTGTCAGGGATTTTTAAAAATGGTTTTCTCATCTTCATAACAATGCTAAATCTTTACTATATATTATTAAAAAGGGATTACCAATTTAATAAATCTATCTAAGGGTACAGATGCTGTAATAAATGGCTTGAACTTTGGTGTCAAGATTTATGATATTCGTCTGAACCCTTCAACTGATTAATGACCTGGTAATACATTCACCATATTCTCTTCTTTCCCCTTTTTCACACTTCACACACCCACACCCCCCTCCTACTCACATTAAGACGAGTTCACAAATGCGTAACACTGACAAAGCAATCGAGTGGGGAGTAACACGTAAAGGGATGAAAGAGAAACTGATTTATAGAAAAGTATTTTTGTATGATCTTTCTATAATTTAGGAAAAAACTTCAATATCTTTGAGTGATTTGGGGAGAAACAGTTGACAGAACTTGCCAGATCTCAGGTATTTTGGCCCAGATTAATCAATGTGTCATAGGCTACAAAGCAGTTATGTCTAACAGATGCTATGGGCTGGTATGTGATGATACGCCATACTGGCATTTCAGACGTGGGTTGCAGAATAACTGTATTTTGTATAGAAACTTCTAGTTTTCATACAATGGCTAATAAATTTCCAGTTTGTCCAGTCACTTCAGCTAAACTGTCAATGCTTTGAAACCACTGCTCTCATGCGCCATGTTATCAGGGCAGCCTACAGTCACTGGTGGTTATGTTTTCCTAGCCCTGTTCTGAGGTGAATATGTCAATTCTAAAGGCAATGTCACGGAATTCCTTGTTTCTCAAAATTGACATTTGTAGCCCAATGCTGCTCCTGCAAGCTGGCAGGATGTCCGGTAACATCGACGAGATGTATCTGCAGACAGGAAACGAAGTACAGCTGGAAGAAGCTCAGCCATCTGTCAGCTTCCCCATCTCATGGAAGCCTCAGAAGTCTCACAGCTCTCATATAGCACAATATGGATAAACTGACACACCATATATGAACCTTCGAAAGACAGATTTCCAGTGAAAAAACTGCTTATATCTGAAAAAAGTGTATCGTTGAAATAGGTGTTTTCTAATGTCTAATTTTCTAAGCAACCATAATAAGCTCTAGATGCCCTTGTAAGCACCTTATATGATTAAATGCCACCCTTAACACTTTGTGAGATATGAAAGCAATATCAGCTTAAACTACAGAAAGGAAATTGAATCAATAAATACCTGCTATAGCCCAATTCACTATCTGATCTGTGATTAGAAAACCTGTGCTTGTTGGCAGCCACAACATCTTTAACTTACAGAACTTTGCAATTAGCAAGGGGAAGAATTTTCTTAACAGGTCAGTGGCACACAAACCAGAACAAAGCAAAACAAAGGACAGGAGATTGGAAAAGAATAAATAAATAAAGAGGAGGAGAGGGAGAAAAAAAACATATCATAGAATGGTAAAGAATTTCTTCCTAATAACTAACTTAAAGCTACCTTTTTTTAGTGTAAAACCATCACTACACTCCCAAAGACTCCCTCTCCTGTTCTTAACATAGGCTACAGAATATTCAGCCCTTCCACACAATACACCACTTTATACATAGTAGGGTGCTACAAACAGGTTGTAAGTAGATTTATAGCCCTAATCAGTTGTATCAAGTGCAGCAACAAACTTACCTTTACATACAGCCCATGCTTCCTCATCACATTTCTCACCACTAGTTCTCAGCTCAAAGAAATTGTATTCCTCCAAACTCAGAAGGCCGTTTCCATCCAAATCAATTGTTTCAAATATATCCAATAAAGCTGCTCTAAAAGATGAAAAAGGCAGAACTATTTCTCAATACTTTAATTTTTTTCTACTGTTCCGTAATATTGTTGATAGCTATTCAGTTTATGACAGTATTTTAGCAACGTACAGCTACTAAAAAGCTAGATGTTATTTAGAGTGCATACTTCTGTAGCAGTTACCATGCCTATTTGAGAAAATGACTCACCGGCACTCTTTGGTAAGAGCTAGTTCACTGTCTTCACCTCTATACACCAGTTTTGCTTCTCCAGTAATCTGTGTTTTCACCTTCTTCAGCCTACAGCCTGTTGTGAATGGGAGTAGCCAGTAAAATCCTGATGCAAGCTCCCCTTTCCATCCAAACATCTGCTCTTAAAAAGAAATCTGTAAGTTACTTCTCAAATGATACCTTCCTTTATTACTAGTAATAGTCAAACAAAAGTGATTAATTACTTGAAAGCAAAGGTAATGCTAGATTCTTTCCTAAAAAAATGTCTACAGTAAGATGCTGCGTGATGTCATTTTGAAGACCCCAAAACTAGTGAATCTCCTAGCTGCAATAAAAGTTAGATGTTCAGGACCAGAAAGGAGAGGAGAACAACTGTTACTGTAAATGTCTAAAAGCAGTCCTATCATTTTTCAGATCTGTAACTCTTTCCAAATCTTAAACTTCAGAACAAAAGCAGTCAGAATTAGGCTGACAAAACCCACTGAGTCTTTCATTTCCTCCATGATTTATCAGGTTTGTTCAAATGAGCAACTTCCTATGTAAAAATTCACAAATGTCTTAGGGTTGAAGAAGCAAGCTGAACACCTTCTGAGTACCAGTTGCTTCTCCTCCCTTCTTCCTGCTATAGAGTAAGAATGTTCTATGCACTGTGGAGTTTAAGATCTTATATATGGCAAGCAGAAAGAAAATGAAAGGGAATTGTAACAAATATCACTTTTGGTTTTAAATATGCATGAATAGAGCTGAGTTTCCACAGAGAATCTATATAGATAACCAGTAATTTGGCAACACTTGCCAGCACACTACTTTATAATACTGCCCTCACAGGAACATCATTAAAATTCCAAACACGTGGCTTGCAATTCACCCCATCCAGAGGTCATAACTAAGACGGTATTACTTATTACCTTGTGTAAATTCTGTCCGTTTTGAAAGGGAACATGCACAGAACAACGTTTGTTCTCTCTTTTAGCCTGATTAGGTACAGCTTTGAATTCCTTCCAAACATATGAGAACTCCAATGCAGAAAAAAAAAAAAAATCAAGATATAAAAAATAAAATAGGAATATATCAGAAACACCTAACCTCTTTGTTTTGTTGCTCAGTAAAGCTCACAAGCTGTAGATTTTCTTGGGTTTCATTTTCCTTCAGAATATACAAAGCTGTATCCACTGACAGCCAATGACAAGATTTTCCTAAAAGAAAAAAATCCCCCCAACAAATGCATTAAATTTCACAAAATTGTTTTTTTCTTGGAATTCCAAAATTGGTATTTCTATTGTATTCATAGCATTGATCCCTGTTAATGTAATTTTAAACAATCCATTATGTATTTCACATTTCTACAATTAGTAGAGCATTATTACTTATTAGGTCTCTTTATACTAAGGATCCTTGATCCCTGATATTTGCAATTAAGGATTTTAGGAAACTTACATCATATTATCTTCTGAAGTTCTATAAAATACAAATATTAAAAATACACAAAAATATTGCAAAATGTATACAAATTTTGCAATAATTACAAAATATCACAAAATACTGTGAGAGAGAAAAGGCAAGCTGTATCAGCAGGAGGAAAGAAAATGCTTTTTAGAGAGGGAAACTCTCCAAAGAGATACAAATACATTTACCTTCTACCTGACGAAGGTTTAAAGGCTTGATAGTAATACACACTGTAGACCTTTGAGGTATGTGCAACCTGTACTTGTGACTAATGATTTCACCATCTTCTTCTAAGTAGAAGCATCCTCTGGACTGTGCACATTGCCATTCCTGGAAACCAAAGAAACAGGTGTTGCCTTGATCTTTTATCAAAATAAAGACTCCTTTTCTGAAATATATTAATTTGATAATTTAATGAATGCTGCATAAAAATCACCACAAGGTGTAGCTCCGATCTGCTCTTTTTTAAAATGGATCTTCTCACATAGGCCTTTTCATAGTCAAGTTTTGCAGACCAATTAATAACATTGCTTTACTTATGAAAATGCTCAAAAACGTACAGATTACCCCAATGCTCTAATGGTTGAAATGAAATTTGAAGTGCCACGAAGAACCAAACCGTATTCATGAAATCATCTAATTGTGTGATTTATCACTGACACACTGGAATTTTGCTACTTTACTTCCACCAGACCAATTAAGCAAAAACATAACTGATTAGCTGAACAATGCCTCAAAGAAAGGAAGACGTTCTAGATTTCACTTCTCTGGCCTTGATTAAGTCCATTATTTCTAGTTATTTCCTAGCAATGGAAGATAAAGCTCCTGAGCACAGCCTAGCAGAAGGAATCTTTCAGTGCAGTGTCAGCAGAGAGCTCTGTCCAGGTGGCTGTACTTATCCATGCAGAGTGTTCAGTGTAAAAGGTAAATTAACACAGATTTCAGAAGTGAGTTTGAAAAAAGCGGAGGTCTGCAGAAAGTCTGCACGCAACTCCCAGTAGGGAGACTGACTCCTACCTAGCTCAATTTAAGGCCAAACAGTCTTCATCGTTGCCATGTCTCATTTCACTGCTCTTAAAGTTAGTCCTCACTGCAATGCATTCACGCTCACTTGGTGGCACTTTGCAGTCAATGACCAAATGGTGTCAGGCAAGAACTGGACTTTGCTGGTGCACGTATACCCAGGATGTCAAACGACACGGTTGGTAACACGTGCAGCTCTGATCCTCAGTTTATATGTCTCTACTCAGAACTCCACATTTCTTAAGAATATAAATTACTCAGGGACTCGTGAATTTAAGAGCCTTCAGTCCTGGCCCACAGTTTTGCCACCAAATTCTATAGAAATTCTATAGAAACGGTTCACCAAATCCTATAGAAACAGCTAAGTAAAAGTTTGACAATGTGTTAGAAACCAAATATTAAACTGTAATCCTTGCAGAGAGCATAAGGTGGTGCTATATTCTCTAAATTATCCACGTCAAACTAGAAACAGGGATGTAGATGTAGGGAGCTAAGTGATGATTGTGTGTTGGACTGGATGATCTTTGAAGTTCTTTTCCACCTGCATTATTCTACTCTATTTTTTTTCAGGGAAAAAAAGAATATGTCAGCAATATATTAGTTACCTGTCAAACTGCTACAGATGAAGCCCAACAGGTCAGTGTGTTGTTTACACCAGTTACACTTCTGTATTTGTCTTTCTTATTCTCAAGTTATTTACATCTTTGAATATGTCACAAAACTCCACAGGAGAGGGGAAAAAAACATGGAAGAATATGCTATGAATATATTGCATGTTTTCTGAGGTGTTTAAATGTAGATGTTCACCGTGTTTTTTGACTTTCACTGTAATCTTCTGCCAGAGAAGTGAAATTGGAATCAGTCCCACTTCACAGTGGCAATCATGGAATGGTTTGGGTTGGAAGAGACCTTAAAGATCATCGAATCCCAACCCTGCTGCCATGGGCATGGACACCTTCCAGGTTGCTCAAAGCCCCGTCCAGCCTGGCCTTGAACACTTCCAGGGATGGGGCATTCACACAATGTTTACTTCTTGTTCCCAAAAGACACATGAACTGCAGAAAAAAAAATTACTTTTTCTACATACTTTTACACTGTGGTCTCAAGGTGTACATTTTTAATGCATCCTTGAAGTTTCCTGTTCATTTTTTAAATTTCTACAGCTATTCTTATTTAACATGCAGAATAAATATATTTTCTGCATATAAGGTAAAAAAGAAGAATTTGGGGGCTCTAGATTCCAATCCATAGCTCAAATGACTTATTGTGTACAAGTTCATTGATTTTGACAGAGCTTGTATTGGGTCCTTAATAGTCAGGGTTAACAAATTTAGCAGTTCAATTTAAACTTATTCTTGTTTATTGATGGATTTAATTTTTATATGATGCTTGTCAATAGTATTCAGTATCTGCAACTGCTTTTCGTTCAAGGCAGCTCTTACTGGCTTGTACAAAGAAAGAAGGATCCAATATTGGGAAACTGTGCAGTGGTTTCATATACTACATATCATGTTTGAACAAGGTGAAATTGCAGGTTAAATTGCATGGAGGTCCAGATACCTAAACAGACTGCAAAAAATTCCTCTGAGATTATGTTTTTAAATTTTAATATAGAACAAATGTCACTGTATAGCAATGCCGAAGATATAAAGGACTTCGGAGTTCAATAACAAATACAGAGTTGTTATTTGAAACAAAAATGTAACTCATGAGAACAATCAGTTCAGTTTTCTAGCAGCAGTTATACTATGTGGTCATAACCATTTTTTTCCTTTTATACAGAGGTCTCAAGGTGCACATTTTTAATGTATCCTAGCAGTTTCCAGTTAATGTTTTATATTTCTACAGCTATTATTTTCTGTTGAAAGAAAACTAGTAAAGGTTCAGTCGAGAAAGGGAAAACAAAGGAAAAAGATCAATATTAACACTCTACAAATATTGACTTAGCAAAGTGACTTTGTTGTCTTTCTCCCACGGGAATTTATATTGAATGAGTGATTTATTTAAAAGAAAATACTGATAGAACATATTAGTCTAACTAAAAATCAATAGTTTCAAGCTACAGCATATATTTACAAATTAATGCCCAGCAAACTGAATATGCTCAGAGATCTGTTATTTATTTCCAATTACCTTTCATATAAAGGTTTATGATACACAATCTTTCAGACTACTTAAGCATTTAAAGTTCTCACCAACCTAATAAATTATTCAATTTTAAATTTCTCAAAAAGTCGTTAAACGTTTTATCCAACAGTGGTTTCATTTATAAAAAACACACTTTGTTCTATTAAACCTTTACACCTGAAAAATTATTTTCAATAATTAGATGTCAGCAAAACCAACAGTATATAAAAATGTTAGTAATAACACGTATCAGGAAACCTCTTGATAGTTTATAGCTGCCCTTGACAAACTGTTAATAAAACATAAGCTAAAAACCAGAGAAAAACAGTTTCTTATTTAAAATGCAGTAACGTATGTGCCTAGAGGAAAACAGAATAATCTCAGTAGGACTAGCTTACATGATACCTTTATTGTGTGTGGCTCAATTAGCTTTGTGTTTCTGTTGCTACTGGCACCCATGCTGAGAGTGGAAGAAACAGATGCTTTGCAACTTTGAGCTGACAAGGGTCTCGAAGGAGTTCTGCTGTCACCTATAAACATAGATATTTAGTTATTATTGCATTATTGTATCCCACCTGTAGTGCTATTTGTCATAAAACCTTACACAGACAGAAAAAAAAATGGATAACAAGAACTTCAATCTGATAAACTGACTTCCCTTACAATAGTTTAACACAGTCATTCATTAGCCAACATCTTTACTTCCCTGACTGTGCATCCCAGGTGAACGGGCATACAAATGGAGAACCTTGGAATCCAAATCTGCCTGAAGGACAAGAAATTGTTACCACGGGATTCCATTTACCTTGGAATCAAGGTAAATCTATCCTAAGTGGATAAGTTTAACCTGCTTCAAATGCACAGTTGCCCAAAGCAATTACTTCCAGGCCTTTACTTTCTGGTTCCTTATATTCGAGCAACTCTGCTAGTACAGTTGTTGATTTAGCTACGTACATTCAGTTTTCACTGCTGTTTTGTCATCTTTGCACTTCCTTAGTATTTCTTAGAACTGAAGTAACTTAAACAGCATAGACTCCATATAAAAGTAACTGTGGACATTTAGCCACAGTAGAAATGAATGTTAGTCAACAACAGCCTCACTAATCTGAGAAAAATTAAGCAAACACTCAACTGCTCATTGACCCAGAACACGGTCTCTAAAACAATGAAAGCTCCCATTATGACAAATAAATACCTTTTGTTGGTGCTAGTTTGTGATCAGTCTTCCTGGAGATTTTTGGTGATGGTTTCAATACTGGCAGCGTGATCCCTTCAGTGGAAGTTCCACCTTGACCTCCAAACTGCTGACGCTTCAATCGACCGTCAACTTCCAGTTTCTCTAGTGCAGTCTTGCAGCACTGCTCACTGGTTGTCACATATAAGTCACAAAACTTGAGATAAAGAAAGGTAATCTGGTAAGCAAAACATTCTTTCTCAGTTTTAAGAATTAAGATGTAACATTAGTAACCAAATGTCAGTCATTGCTTGGAGATGCTGTCAGTAATCAATAAGATGCTGTGTCTTGGAAATTAGGTGCTCAACATATAATGTCCCCCCATACAACGAATTGTGAAATATTACAGACACAGCAATTCTCATAAGTTAGCTAAGTTTGCTTTCATTTCTCATCTTCATTCTGCCATGCCTTTGACCCTTATTTTCAGCCATGCTGTTAGGCTTTGCACTTACTATTAGCCTCTGCCTAATGCATTAGGTTCACTTGCAGCAAGGCAAATGGCCAGGGCAGCATGCTGCCAGATAAAACGAGGGAAACAGAAATACATACCAGAAGACATACCATGTCCCAGAAGACAGGGAGCTGGTGGGCTGGGGTAAGGTCATCAATGAGCCAACATGTAATTGGTATGTACTGCATTTGATAATAACATTACTGCCCATAACATCAAGAACACATAATATCACTATTTGCCATACCTTCTTGTAGTCAAGTTTGCCACTGCAGTTAAAATCAGCTAGGTTAGTTATAGCACTGACTTCATCCAAAGTCATTTTTTCACCTTTCTGCAATTAAAAACAAAAAACAACTCAGGTTTGGATTCTAGTAAAGAATACTGATCACCTACAGCACATGTTTAATAAAAACACACACACACAAAAGATTATTTTAATATCCTGATCACCAAAATAGAGGTCAACGGTATTAAAAAAATATGACCCTACAATGCTACTAAATACTGAACAGATTAATTGCATCAGCTTATGCAATTTTGTGGTGCCTTCTGGAAAGCCATTGTGAATGACACTTAACTTGATTTCAGATCTTCCATAAGCTGGGGAATACCTGTTTTCAGTCATTTGTACTTAAAATGTCTTCTCCTATATGTAGAATGTTTCCTTACAGTAGCAACTGTATCTTTCTCATCATGCAGAATGAAGACTGATGGTTCTGCCACTATGCTCAAAGTGAATAAATAAGTCTGGCTTGTTGGGTCAACCGCAACAAATACAGTATGTAAATTGTTTCTTCCTTCTGTCCCAGTTTGCTCTCCTCTGCATTTCCTTAAACTTGTTTTATGCTCACTTTTGAGCACTCTACGAGAACTCTACTACTAACCAATTTTTAACTGTTCCTGCTCCTTGGTGTTTGTCTCAGTTTCTATAATCTCAGAATACCACAAAAATCTCAGCTGCTATTTTAAAAAATGCTTTCCTAACCTTTCACATTATACAGTGAAATCCAATAACATGGTGGCAGTTCAGTAGCTAAATAAAAAGCTCCAGATATTTTAAAATATGTCATTAGTTTGAGGCATATCGACATACACAAGTAAACCTTGCAACATCTGCATGCATCACGTTGACAATGCATCACCTCTAACCAAAGTATTGACTTACCCCCACGCAGCCTAAGACGATGATTAACTAAATATAGGATCCAGTGAAATCACTGAAGTGACAGAACATCATGGCTGTGATAAGACTAAAACATTAATCTTAATATTTTATGTATAAGATAGATAAATGTCATTAGTTTTTAAACTTTGTATCTGAATATGCATGGACAACTTGTAAGGGGAGAACAGCAAACACATATCAGTAACTCTCTTGCAAAATCTGATAACCCCAAAGGAGTGCAGAGGGACCCTGTAGAGAATAGAGGGATTTGCACTAGCTGAACCAAGGGAGAGACACGTGCATGTGCTTCCCCTTCTGCTGCTCCTTTGCTGTACAGATAGGGCTTCAGCAAAGTATGTGAAAGTACTAAAAAAATCCTTCCGCCAGTTTCCATCATCAAGGAGCAACTGCTGAAATGGACGGACAGGTTATCAGCTGAAAGACTATAAGGAATGGAAGAAAGATCATAGATGACCACAGAAAATAAGACCCAAAATTGGAGGGAAAACAAAAAACAAACAAACAAAAACAAAACAAAAACAAACAAACAAACAAAAACCCTCAGTTATTGATTCTTTTGATCAGGGATAGTTTTACTATCCAATTTCCAAAATCTCAACTAAGGGCTACAAATGGCTAATTAAGTTTCAACTGATACTTACTGTTGTAAGAATTTTATAAAGCTCATCGTGTAAAATATATCCAGTGTTATCTGTGTCTATTTTCCTAAATGCTTCAAGCAATTCGGTTTTTGTGGCTGGTGTTTCTTCTTTTAAAATAGTACAAAAATCATCAAAATTCAGTGTAGTTGTTTGTGAAGTCCAGTATTTATTAACTGTCTTCTGAGATGGATTTCTTCCAGCCTGTTGAAGTACTGAACAATAAAACACAATGTTAAGTATATATTCCAGCTGTCAGTAGAGGAGTTACCTCAAAATGTCCTTTAATCACTTCCCATGTTCAGATTTTTTTTATTATTATTTTTTAAACACCATCAATCCAAGGGAAAATTGGCTCTAAAAGACAGTTTTTTTTTATAATTTCAATCCTGCGCTGTACTGATACAGACCAACGGTGACCTTCCCTGGCCTTGAATTCTGTGGTTAGTAGCAGGCAGCTCAGAGCAACCTGAGAGGCAGCTGAGCACATTTGTTGCAGGCAGTGCCTGTTTCTAGGCCTGCATTCTAGATCATCCCTCACAACGTATGATCCGGCACAAAAACATCACAAGAACCATTATTTAGCTTAAAGCTTACATCTTTACCCACGCTAACCTTGGGCACGTAGCAATTGTAGCACACTGTTCACTTACATTTAACAGAGCACCCTTCAAATTTGCTGTATTTTTATATAACCTGAGAGATCAGCACTTGTCTCCCGAGATTGTAGTTTTGAAAGTTCAGTTAGACTGAGCCTTTTATTTATACTTCTTTACAGACTGATTCTGTTAAATACCCTAAGTAATATTACAACACAGGAAATGAAACTACTGGCTGTGACTAAGCACAACCCCTACAAGTAAAATTTTGCAGGGCCAGTCTCTAAGTGAATGTTGCACAGTTCAGATTATGAGACAAACATTACGTTGCCACAGCTGCTTCAAAGGTAGCACCACTCACGTGATAATTGCCAGAATGTACGTTGCAATGTAAGTCTATAATAACTCTCTGTAGTTACACATTTTAAAAGAAGCAAATTCTTATGTAGCTCTGAAAAGACCAGGAGCCTGAGCTACTACTTGCCTTTTCTGAGTTGACCTTGAAACCAAAATGCCCAAACACCTGGTACGTACAAAGTGCCATATGGACAGAGATGAAAGCAAACCATATACAAAAGAGATGACACTTGTTCGCACCACTCCTATTTTAAAATCCAGATTATCCACAACTATCATTAGGATGTTATAAAAGCACTTTTACTGCAGCCCAGAAAGCCTGGACTACACTAAATCATATGCTGAAAGAATGAGCTTGCTTACAGGTAGAATTTCAAGTGCTGGTGTAGGGAAAGAAGCTACAATTAATGCATCAGAAAGTACACTCAGCTTTTGTGCTGGTGGCTTTCCACGTGGAGGCCTCGTGTACTTCAGGCATGGACAATGCAGCAGTTAGTGAGAAACGTTTCCTCACATATGCAGAAAAAAAATATGGTCACTAGAATTAGGATCTAACTAAATGATTTGATAACACAGCACAGTTTTGTCTTTAGTCATTGCTTGTTTTTCCTTACAAAGGACTGGAATGCCACAAAACACATACCTCTTACTGGCATCATAATCGACGAGGAGGACTTTAGAAAGCAACCTGTAGTATCAAACAATCCCAAGCGTATTATGAGCTGTACCCAGAAACCCATAAGATCAAAATAAAAATGATGACTTTTTAAATGACACATCTGGGTTCTTTTCATCTAACTGAAGGTTTATGTCTCATACTTTCTTTGTCAACTCTGTGAGCTAGAAACATTTCTTTTCAATAAAGTAAGCTATGATTTTCACATAACCGCAAAACTCCAAGTAGAAAATAGGACTGAAAGACACTTCATGGGTTCTCTAACACAATCCCATGCTACTACATACAACACAAATAATCCTTTTCATGAAAGGACAAAGATATAATACAAATGGGGAAAAAATCATTTTAGTCTATGGAAATACTTTAACTCATGGGCAATTTTAATAAGAGAAAGAATTCTTAGGAAACACCAGTTTAAACACCAGAAATAATCCATTTGATCACAAAAAATTGGTATAGGAAAGGCAGCATTTTCACATATTACTCAGACAATGTAGCTTAAAACTGATCTGTGAGACTATCTTCAGGGATGGTAAATTATCATATCCACACCTCTGACAAAACCTCTCCTACAAGTCTGCAAAGCTCCGTGTCACTCAATGCCAGTTGCCATTGTGATTTTCTGTGATTATAGGGGTAATTGTCCACTAGAAACTGAACTGAGGTCAGCTCACTTAATCATGTGTCAGGGAAAGGCAACTATTGCAGAAATGTCACAGTCCAAAGGCAGAACCTATGCCCACCTCATGTAAGAAACAATGTTACCATCGAATTTGGCGGTGTTAAACAACTCACTTAGGTCCCCTGTAAGCTGTCAGCTGGTATTGACTTTTGCCCCTTCACAGTGGTGATTTAGAGCTGAGAAGCTCTGTACACTATTCCCAGTTCCATGAGCCATCCAACACCTAGCAACAAAGATTAAGGATTTAAGGAAAATGAAAAGCATTGAGGAATGGTAGTTTCTATAAACTTTGAAAAATCACCGTGTGACACGTTTTACAACAGGTAAGTGATGGACATGTCTTCAAAGATACAGCAACCAACGCTTGAAATCTGAACCCTATCCGAAACTCCTGTAAATTCCTTAAAGCAGGTACCGAGTTTATGCACTGGGACACTCTCACTGCTGAGTTACTGGCTGCTGTTAGTAAACTACCCATGGCAACCACCACACACAATAGTTATGGGGGGGGAAAAAAATCAAATCATTACCTAAACGGAGTTGTTCTTTTGATTTAATATTTTCTAAACTGCTTTTTAAAACAGTTAGATAAGCTGCTCGGCAGTTCTTGTAGAAGATTGCTTCTTCTGCATGCTGGGACTTCTTTGCTTGAGGACTTTCTGAGTGTGTGACTTTCTGATCACAGAGGGACGCATTATTCTCAGGCTTGCTGGCCATTCTGCAAAGAACACAATCACAGTTAGAATTTGTTACTCTTTTGCCTGTTTGATAAGAGTCTTCTTTGTCCTCGGATACATGGATTAGCACAAATTATCCTAATTATCTAGACTGAATGCTTCCCATTTTCTAAATGAGATACTTATCTACATTTGTGGGTAAATGCCATGAGATTTGCAAACAAAAATAGCTTGAGTTATTGAGCTACTTATTATGCACAATTTGTTCGTTATTGACAGTAAAAGGTTTTCTTTTATTGCATTTTATTTTCATTTCAGACATTTGATGCCATGGTGATTACAAGTTCATGTTATTTGAGAGCATAATAGCAAATTTTCAAGTTATCATCTGTGATGCAAACCATTGCTATCCGTGTTTAGAAATAAATCAACAGGACTTGTCCTTATAACATATTTCCTCTAGAACTTCCACTCTTGCCATGCTCGCTGCATTCTCCTAATGACAGAAGCAATCAAGAAACGGTACAGAAGTGCACTTGCTGGCTACAATGAACTCACCACTATTTTGCACAATTTGTCACAATGGTAAAATGAATGAACATGCCATATACCATACCTGTGATTGTTTTGCTCCCAGCGCCGCTCTCATTGTTGCTATTGGTCACCAGCAGTAGCAAAAATAGAGTGGCTTGGGGAAAAAAATGCCAATTTAAGCATGGCCACAGGTTGTGGGAGGCACAGACTTATTCAAAAAGCTTTTTTTTACCAAACAACAATAACAAAGTAAATTGATACTGTACTTAAGAGCTCTGTGCCTGTGATCACGACTGACTCAGGTGATGGGGGACTCCCTATTACACTTGATGCTGTTAGCAGCAGAGTGAAATCCCTTTTGCCCTCCGGAAAATGTGACAGGTGTGCTTATGTTGGACTGCGTATTTGTCAGGATTCCCTCTGTCACCTAAAAGTTGACTTTCATCTTCTGAACTAGCTGAAAAACTTAGGTAGTCTTATACAGCTTCAGCAGTGATGCTGTGTAACGTCGTAAACACCATATAACATTTAGTGTTTAAAAAGTGACACAATTATTAAACTGATTACATGCTTTTTTTTCTTGTGCCACCCCGTATCAGAAGGGGCTTTTGTTTTCTGTTTTTACATTTATAACTACTTAAAAAGAATGGCCAATAGTAAAATTGGTCAAAATTTTAACCCATCAAGCATGAAGTTAAACACCTAATCCTACTTTTAAGACTTATTTATTTCTATTCCTTATATGAAGTTAAGCACATACAAAACTGCCTTAGGACTTTTAAGAACGCTACCAGTATAATTGTATAATAATTTTTGAAAAATCATTATTATTTTGAAGTGATTCAAAGCAGTAACTAATATTGTTTGCTCACTAATGGCCGGTAAAGTTTAACAGCAGCTTTCTGCTTCCACCAAAGGTGATTAGGGTTTTTAGAAGACCACCACAGAGGGACACTAAATCGTGCTGTACTGTTGGTCTAACAGCCTCTCATATTATTTTACCCAATGTTGGCTTCAGAAAATATATTCCAGTATAATAAATTGAATATCTCAAGTTCAGCAACAAGACAACAGCATCGCGGGGTCCCCTTCAGGACTCATTGGATTCTTACTTGGGAGGCCTAAATCACTCTCACCTTCTTGAGTTATATAGGTCTTTTACACTTGGGAAAGAAAGATAATAATCACTTATCATGGATGAAGTACCCTATTTATAATACACAGACCGCCTGCCTGACACTTTAATATTACACTGGCATTAGAAGGACCCCACAGGGACACCGCCATACAGTCTGGTTCCTGCAAACGGGTGTCACTATAATTAAGCACCAGCGGTACACACACACAACGGAAGGAGGTTAAAGTCAAGGAGGAGAAGAAGAAGAAATGTTAATTTTCCAGTAAATAGCTTGCACTCGTGTGCACCCCTCGGACTCCCTGTTACAAGCTACGGGGTCCGTGGCTGCAGCTCTGACGGGAAGAGCCGCCACACACGGCTCGGAGCTGTTTGGGGCCGGCAGCACACGGCCCAGAGCGGAAAAAAAAATGAAGTTTTGGACAAAAACCAGAGCGAGGGGAGCTACGCAGCCCTGCTCGGCCGGAGAACAGCACTGCGTGATTTCGGCCCCCGGCTCCCAACACACAAAAACCCGTGTTAGGATCTCAGAGTCCCCTCCTTGGCGAGGCACCTACCGACCTCCTGGGCTGCCCGCCGCGGTTCCCGGCTGAGGGGGCAGCTCCCGGGACTCCCCTCACCACACTTGCTCCGTCCCGGTGGCCTCAGGGCTCGGCTCTGCTCAGCCCCAACCCGCTCAGCCCGCCGAGGGGCCTGGTGATGCCCGTCCTCCCCGAGGCCCCCACCGGCCCAGGCACCGAGAAGCGTTGGGATCGTCCCCGGGCCTCGAGCACCGCCCGGTCGCCTGAGGGACCCGGGGCTCCCCGCCCCGACCACCGCCCCCGTCCCGCCCCCCGGGGCCGCGCACCTCCCTCCCGGCTCCGTTTCCAGCCGGCGGCGTTTGGCCGCTGCACGGCGGTGCTCGGGCGGGAGAGCTGTGAGAGGCGGCGGCTGGAGGCGCCCACATGTCGTAGGTAGCGGGAGCGGTGGGGGGGGGGGTGGCCTCGCTTCGCCTCTCCTCCTGAGGGGGCAGCTTGGGCAGGGGAGCTCGGCTCCCCTTGTGGCGGGGCTGGCGAGGTGGCAGGAGCCCTGCGGTGGTGTTACGGGGTCGTGCTGAATCCAGCACCCGGGCTGTGTGCTGCCGGGGGAGCTGTGGTGGCTTCTCCTGCCGGCTGGGGGGCGGGCGTGGGGCTCGCCGGGCTCTCTTTCCGCGACGCTGTGTCTCTTCGTGTTGGCTCCGTCTGGAATAAGTCCTGGCCGTCTCGTGATTCTGGTGCTGTTTCGTGGAGCTTGGCTAGTCGTGGCCTTCTGAAGAACAATTAGATTAAAAAAAAAAAAAAAATGGAAGGAAGCTGCTGATTTCTACCCCAGTAAGGTGAGGCCGTGAGACGCCAGCGCGCTGCCTGCGTGTGGGTTTGGGCTGCTGCCCGCTTCACAGCTCCTTACAGTTTCAAAGTTAAGAGTTTTATTAAATCTAGCATAGGTTCCAGCTTCTGCCAGCCTTTCTGTTGACTGCTGGAAGTTAAAGTTACCACAGAATAGTCACACAGAGAAATTGATCAATACACAAGCTTTGGTTTCTAGTGTTTAAGCCTGTTTCTGAGTTTAACGACCATCATAGATAATTATCGTGCATTCTTTCTGCTTTTCCAATTAACAATATAGTTTTATGGGCAGGTTTTGAAGATGGAGCAGTACGGAAATAGCTTAGAGGTGCTTTATATTTTCCGACAGGGAAAGCAGAAACTTAAGAGGAAGCTAAATGAAATGGCCTTAAAGTGGGCTACAATAATCCCCAGAGTTTTTAATGAAAGAATACAGTCATAATATAGTTTTTGTATCCTACATCTGTCTGTGACTGCTACCATTGCATTCATTCCTAAATGGATTTTGATGAAAAGAGAATAATATGTGGAGTTAAAAACAAAATAAATCAATTTCTTTATAGAAAGCCAAACTGCATGCCTAGACTCACAGTTAATCAGTTCCTCAGATTAGCAATTTTACCAAAACACTATGTGAGTGAGCAAAAATCTCTGAATATTAGTGAGGAACTGACAACATGGCCTAGAATGGTAGGTCAGCAATACGCTATAGCAGTATTATGCAGTTCTTACACCTGATAAATGTTACGGGTAAAATAATCCTTGCAGGGTGTACGGCTAGCTATAAACAGGTGTCGTCATGTTCTGCATAGTTCACAAAATAAAATATTCCTTGTTAGGGAATTTTGAACCAATTCAAGGGTAAGAAACTCAGATAAGTAAGTTGTTGTGAACTGTGATCACATCTGCATCATGTTTCTGCCTCTTCTTCATATGCTGGCCTTGGATTTTACTCCAGAGCCATAGCAAGGCTTTTCCAGCCATATAAAAAAAGGAAAACCAAACTAAAGTTGGTGCTCTTCTTCCATGGTGTTCCCTAAAATGCTTTGTTTGGACTTAGATGCGAACATAAAACAATGTTAATATTTTGAAAAATCTGAGAAGAAAGGCTTTGGCTGACTGGGTCTTCAAAACTCACCCAGACATCTAACATGTTTCGGTAGTCCTAGCCAAAGAGTTCATGCAGACTAAGAGCACAAATTTTTACTTGTTTTGGGTGAACAGCAAATGCCCAGAGATTTTTGCCTTCTCCTGTTATAGAATCAGAAGGATGATTACTAAAAAGAAGCCAACAAGCAAAAACAACTGCTGGGTAGGACAGAATCTGACTGGGATGAGCAAGGCTAAGCTGACCTTCTGAAACCAAACGTGTACCCATACAGCTCCTCCCAGCGTAAAAGTGCTTGTCTGGAGTGAGGCTGCTCCTGCAGCACCATGGCTCAGGGTGTTTGCTGAGGTTTTGCAGACCAGCAGAGGGCAATTCAGGCTGTCTACAGCTCTATTGCCATACACAATATTTGACATACTTTAAATAACATGGTCTTGAGCAATCCACAACTTTTTCTCTAAGAAATTTTCTAAATGTTTGTAATTTAGTGCGATTTTCATGTGATTTCTCATTTATCTTTATCCTACAGCTATGTTCACTCCAGATTCTCCTTTACTTTGGCTTCCAGCATCTTTTGAAGTCCATCATAAAAACTTCCATCATCACAGGCCTTAGTATAACATGCAAATGCATTGGCCCCTAGAGCACCCTTTCAGAGTAGATATATTAATAAATATAATGTTTCCCTGCTGCCACTGGGGTGGAAGATGTAATGGAGTCTGCATTCCTTAAGCAATATGGGTCGCTATTTAAAAAAGAAATACATTGTAAAGAATTCCATCAAACCCTTACAGCTTTGACTGCCCTTTGGCAAGAATTTCAGTCACTTTTTTTTAATTTAAATGTTACATGTTTACTTGGCTTTTTTTAAGATAGAATACTTCTTTTTTTGTGTGTGTGTGTAACAGAGATGATGGTAAACCAGTATTCATTAAAGACCTTTACCTGAGTTACATTTCAAAGATGTTTTCCACGTTTCCATTTTTACAACACTTTAATGCAGGTTTGGAGCAGTACCGTAAATTAGAAGAGGATGTGTTTGGAATAAGGTCATCTTAATTCCCTACAAGACAAAACATTCTTTTCCAAGATGAAAATTGGGCTAAGTTCTTGAAATATGATGTATTTTCCAAATCTTGTTTAATTTGATATAGTATATATGTTTCTTGGGGACTGTTCATATAAAGATTTTAGTTTTTTTTTTCTTTTCTTCATTGCTTTATATAATGCTTTAAACTGTTAAGATTTAAGAGTGTGCTTTAAAAGTTTCAGTTGTCTCTGGGAAAAATAGTCTTAATTTATGTTGACCTTTCTTTCCTTTGAGCTTTTAGTCTGCATTCAATAAAATTTTGATGACTGCTCTTTAGAAGACAGCTGTACGATATAAAGTATTATAAATATTCAGCTTTCCTCTTCTAGCGTTGCCATTAACAGCTGGGCATCCAGTTCAGCAGAGCAGATTTTGCAGAGAGAGCTTGGCATGTTCCTGAATCAGTATAGTGAAGAAGACTAGAAAATAGTTTCTTATGGTTTGGGGACCTCTAAAGACATAGAGCATCTGTTCCCCAGTTAAGTCATAGTCTGGTAGCACTGAATCATGTTAAGAGCTAAAATGATGGGAAGAACTACTTTTTTCACCTTGGCTGTACCTGTGCTTTAAATGCCTGATGCGTTATTTCTACTAATGGAAAAATAATTTGAACCCTTGCTCAGAAGGTAGGTAAATAATAACGCTTTTGCATTTTTTTTCATTGTTTATAGTCTTTTAGAAACAGACGAATGAACATTTTGTGTTCTGTGCAATTTCACTTAAGTGTCTTAATTTTTATCTCTAGTATAAAATAGAGAATTGGATGTTCCTGCGCAAACGCTGTATCCTTCTAAACAAGCAATGTTTTTGTTACACGGTATTTTAATCAGTTAATGTATTTATTTTAGATGAGATTAGTCTTCTTGTGCAGTATAAAAAAAAAAAAAAAGCGAAACACATGAAAAATAAAAATATCTTTTGAAATTACAGATTATAAACCTTACTACCAGAAATCCTTGTGTCTAAATGACCATAAAATTTGTCCATATTTTTTATCTTGCAGAGCTAAGAGAGCACTGAAGTTGGATGGTGTTAAAAAATATAAGGTAAGTATTTTTGGTATGGGATAATTTAGGATGTGTTTGTGTGTACATGCACGTATTACCTGTATGTAAACATGGCATTTCATCAGTTATGCTTATGTTACAGATTGGTTGCTGTCTAGAAAAAAAATCTCAGGAAGGCATGAAATTACTGATGGAAATATTAGTATAAAATCTGTTGTATTCAATTTGTCACAGAACTGCCTGGCTTTAAGTAATGCATATCTGCATGAATCATTTGAAAATAATGGGTGAAATATGCATATTTTTATTGCCTTCCCTATTTACCCAAGAGCTGAATGAGTTAAGATCCTTGGTGAAATCATTTATTAGGAATTAGCTCCGTTATCCTGGAAGCAAATGTTCTGCCATGTAATTGTACATGCAACAATATGGAATTATGATAATGCTGTAATCTGCATATTATAAACTGCAGAATTGAAATGAAAACATTAAAGGCATTTTCATGACAAGGATATAATTACCTCCCTCAGCAAATCTGGCATAATGAAACAATAAAGTACTAACACTGCAGTAAATTTCACCACAGTTATCACAATAAAAATAAAATTGTACTGTTGCTATTATTTTTTGTAAATGCAGCTATAGCATACTCCCAGTACCGGCGTGTCATGACATATGTCAGTTTATTATCTGCTTCCACCAACAGTGGGTGTTGCTGCAGACACCAGTGCAGAGAAGCTTGTGAGGATGGCAGTGTTTAAAGGAAGGATTTTTTGGAAAAGTATAGAAAGAGGAAATAGCTGGTCAGTAAATGAGCTCCCAATACCTCTCCACATCTGTGTCCTTTTGAAGAGATTTGTTTACATGCAGCACATACTTGGAGGTCTCGCTGGTAGTTGGCAAAAGAGAAATGTGCAATTTTAAAAATTTGCTAGATTTTTTCCTTCTTTAAAGAAAGATGGCAAAATACTGCAATGGCACTAAAAAAAAATCATTAGCAATTTAATTAGCAGCTTAGTGTACCATTACCCAACTTGTTCTGCTCAGAATGCAGCTGTGACTGTAATTTTGCATCTGTTTCTTGGGTTGTAGTAACGTTTTTGTAGATGAGTGGTCCAGCTGAAATTACACACAATTCTTTTTATACCTTAAAGCTATTCCTTCCCTGCCTCCCTCCCCGCAAGATAAAAAGGAAGAGTTGCTTGGTGGTTACCTGCGTTCAGGAAACCTTGTTCAGCATAAAGCTTGACAAAAGCCCATCTGAACGATGAAAACTTTAATTGGAATCTCAGTCATAATGTGGGTTTACACTATGATTTTTAGTTCATACAAAGCCTCTAACTGATGATTTAAAGTGTGCTGTAATTAAATAAACAGCACTGAAGGTTGAAAGGAATGTGAGGTAATAAACACACAAGGTTTGTGTGAAGTATCTGTTGTAGCTCAGCCCCTTCCATTGCCGTTTCTTCAGCTCCTCTCCTGTTATTCAGGAGGACCTCATTCCACCTGCTGGTCAGACTACCCAAAGCATTTCCAAACTAACCAGATCAGAAACGATGATTTTTAAACTTTGTAATCTTGGTGTGCTACCTTATATGCATAGCTGGACTAGGACCCTTCAATCTAGAACAGAAGTTCTTGCTGCCGAATAAATACTGTCCTTCTGAGTACTACAGTAACTTTTTTCTCCAGGTAGCTGCTCAAAGGAGTCTTGAGTCATATCCAGAAATACGGTGGCTGAGGTGACTGCTGGTCAGTGTTAAGCAGGAAAAATATCCTGAAAGTGTAAGCAGATCGCAGATTGTCCCTGTTACAAAAGAAAATTTATGACAATTAAATGCCTGAAGTGGTATCAATACATTACAGTAATTAATATTTCATTTAAAAAAACCACACACACGTTTCTTCAACCTGGGTGAACGTGGTGTAGTATTAGTGCTGACAGACGGATGATTTCTATCAGGTACTGTTTAAAATACCAGTAGTCTGCAAAGAGAGTATGAACAGCTGATGCAAAATGATTTAGGGTATTCAAGACTAAAACAAGACGGATTGATTTCCAGGTGTTCTAAGAAAGCTAGGTAAGTGGGCAGCAAATTATATCCTTTGAAATACAGTGTAAGTCATAATACTGATGACCAATACTAACGCTGTTAGGTTCTAAATTAAGGATAACCGCTCAATTGAGAGCGAGGGAAGAAAGGCATCAGAACTGCAGCTTTGTGTAAAAGAAATAGAATAGCTAGCAGCGCTGGAGATATAATGCTGTTCCATGAATCAGTATTACATCTTCATTTGAATTAGGATTAAACATATTGTCACTGTTTTAAAGTAATTGCAGAAATTATTCTTCGAACCAATATCATTCTGTGGAATAAAATGAGTGTGAACATAGGTGGCGGTACAAGTGGCATAGGAAGTGCTTTCAAATGAGAGATGAAAAGATCAGGAAGCTTTAATACGAGTTTGGTGCATTGACTTCTGGAGCTCATTCTGGAATTTTGGTGAAGCCAAGAACATAGTAGAAGTTGTAAGGAAAACACTCATTCGTACAGATAACGATAGAATGCAGGTCTATGTAGGTGTGAAAAACTGAGTATTGTGCTTTAGGGCACTTAAATGAACAGCTGGCTGGAACTGAGAAGAAAACTTCTGAGGGTTACATAGTTGCCTGTTATAGGTACAGCTCATGTTCCTAGTCTACTATTTATTTCACCTGTAAGTGTAGACTTTTTAAAGGGAGTTTCCTTGTTATAACACTGTAACAATTTAATTCTATAAACATTAATATTTTCTTTTATTAACTTACTCAGCAATGAAATACAGCCTTTTCCCTGGGCTTGGATTCTTCCTGGACTGTAGAGTTTTGAGTACAACTAATGTTTGTACATGTATTTTGTGCTTCCCATAAATGGGAGTAAAGTTTGGAATTACTTTAAAAAAAATCTTTCACATGGTAGTAAACTTTCAGAAAGGCTTTGGCTGATTTGGGATGCAGTGTGCAACTCTGCTGATCAGAAAGGGTAGAGGCTGGAATGTATTTGCTTTGCAGAGGGAAAGTTTGTAACTGTTGTGGGTTCAGACGGACATAGATGCCCCAATATCTTCACCCAATGTTGATCCAGATTCTTTGTCTTTTATTACATCTTAGCCATCTGAAGCAACACCTTTGACCAAAAAGAAGAATCTAAACTCGTACTCACCGACAACAGGAACATGCCGGTTAAGTCCATTTTCATCTCCCACAAGTCATAACGCACAAGGTTTCAGAAATGGCCTATCAAATGGTTAGTTGAACATTTTGTCTTTCTTATTGCAACATTTTTCTGGTTATTGGCTTGATTTAGTAATTTATGTCTCATGTTTGAATTCTTTTTTTTGTCTTAAAGCTGATGTACTTCCCAGTTTGGGATGGAGGGGCAGGCTTAGCTGTTCATGCCAGAAAAATAAATGTATGCATGCATGCACACCTACTGCATTTCTCAGTTCTGCGTCTTTCTCTATGAATATTGAAAGCTATATAGATGTTATCAGATCAAAGCTAAAAAAAGAAACTGAATTAGTCTAACTATTTTCCTTTGTCGTCTTTTATGTAATTTTTCTACCATTGTTTTTCATAGCAAGGCAGTTTTTAATTAAGCTAACATAATGCTGAATGTCACTCGCTCTCAGAAAATATACCTATATCGCTTTTTTTTATTTCCCATTCATTTTAGAAGAAATGTCCACTCACTCACACAGTCAGTTTTTGATGCAGACAAACTATGACTCCTCAAGAAGTATATTCTTGGTAGACTAACCTGCTTGTATGCTTATGTACATTGTGGATTTTAAGTGTAGAGGAACCACTAACTCAGCCAGTGTGACTTATTTAATTAAAAAAATAATACAAAGAGACTTGTCATTTTTCCCAGATAAAGCCCAAGAGCTTTTGTTTCCCTGCAGTATAATTCCTATAAAGATGGTTGTCTCAATCCAAAAACGTCAAGTAATTTAAAAAACAACAATAATAACAATAATAATATAATCCATCACTTCCCTTGTTAGCATGTTCCTCGATCAATTCCATCACTATCTTAAAAATAATATTAAAAAAAATCTTCTGCCTGATTTTGAATTTGTCTGGCTTTAATTTTCAGCCATCAGTTCTTGTTATGCCTTTTTGTTGGGTTAAAGAGCTTTTTATGCCCCATATATTTTGGAATTTATGCGCAGTAATTGAGGCCTCACTAACATTCATGAATTATGATGAGTAGAAACATTCTGAGCAGGATAGAATAACCACTGTTTAAAATTTATCTAGATGCCTGCAGATTTTGGTACTAGCTATTGCACCATATGCTCTCATGAGGATCTGCAAAAGTGGATTTCTTCACACACGTCCACAATAGATTTTTATTTTTGGGGGAAGGAATGTGATCAAGAAATGTTGGAATTCTGTCAAAACTGGCCAAACTAAAAATGAGAATCACTAGAATATCCTGCAAGTGGAAAATACTACAATCTGTGATCATTACATCCCTTTTCCTTAATAAAAACAGCAGAGTACAAAAGCATGCAAGTGTTTTGGTGGTAGTATAGCTATGCAGAGTTACAGGCTTGTGTGGCAGTTTTTCATTAGTTTATTTTTTTCTACTAATTAGTAGTCATGCTAGAAAGCTAAACAGAAATAGCTATATGTTAATTCTTTATCATGCTGCGATTATTCCTTATGACCTGTCTTTACATCTTCCTTACCTGTTTGTCAGACAGTTTTAACGCCAGTTGAGTTTTTCGTGAGCATTCACTGCCAATTGGAAGGTTCACAACTTTCCCACCAGGTTGACTGCTGATTTCTGTTCTCCCCAGAGCACAGGTTCTTCTCCGTCAGCTTTTAAATTGGGCATTTGCCCCATCCCCAGAACTAGTACAAAAATGACTTTCAGCCATCGACATTCCAAGAAACCTTTGGAGGAATAATTAGACTAATTTCTTTCCACTCTCATGGTGAATGATAGCATCTCTCAATTAGTTGTGTAAGCCTGGTGTCTTAAGATAGGACCTAAATTTTAGAATACCCTTGCCCTCACAAACTGTGAACTGATATTTCCTAGATTATGTGAAGAGTCTGTGTCCTTTTTTTTCCCCTGTGACAAATTTCACTTTCTTTATCATGTACAAAGAAACCTTTAAATGAGGAGAGTTGCCAAGAGGTGTCCTCCATCCGATCAGAGACTTGGCGGTTTGGGCATATCAATGGCTTGCATTTACCGGCACCTGGCATGTCACAGAAGGGTCAGTTATTTTTCCACACTTCAGTTAGTTTTGTCCTGACATAACGTCCTACATTCTTACCCAGAATGGAACAGTAAGTAATCGGATTCCAGCAGTGACTGCACGTTAAACCTAGTAGCTGATGATCACTGAATTAGGATTGCTTGTATCCTGAGGGAAGAATCAGATCAGAATAATGATGTCCCCTTTCACTACATCCTGATGCACTGGGAGCAGTCATCTTTCTGTTTCTATAACCGTATCACAACAGCAGTTCTAAAAACAAAACAACAACAAAAAAACTTCTACTTTTTTGTACATAAGTGCTCATTTTTATTTTGTGGCTGTTGGCAGAGTATGAAACTATACTCAGCTTGCCTGGATATCCACCTGCACTTTAACACTTAGCTGTGCAAAAAGTTTTTTTAATTGTTTGTGATGGTAGCAGTCAGACACAAAATTAAAGGTACAATGGATCCTTAAATATTTTCTCTTGAATATCCCTCTGTTTGTAATTATCTGCTTTAATGACTCTTATTTAGTGGGTGCCCTTCTGTGACACAACACATGGTAGTACACGGATGTTTAAAGCTATTACATGTTTTAAAACTCTTTCAGCAGCTCAGCATTTGTATTGCATGTCTTACCTCTTAGGTAAAAGAGAAAAAGGAGCAAAACATCTTGTACTAAAATGCCTATCTACTAGGATGTCAATGGGAAAGGTGAACATGTACTGCATTTCCATACTATTATTAAATATGGACATAAGGGAACGTTCATTCTGCCTATAAAAAGACCCATCACGTGATCAGAGCTGACATTTAGATGGATAATTATTCAGTAATGTAGTACTAGCCATCTTTGCCCCCATGTTCATATAGCTACAAGCAGGTGGAACAGACTTCTTACATCCCAGCTTCTAGTTGTCCTTTTAAGTCTACCGTTTCTCTTCTCCTGAAAAGACACTTTCATTTTAAGTGTTGTAGTGTTTTAACAGATTATGGGTATTACCTGTAGGTAAGGTGTTAGTGTATAATCTGTATTCTATTTTTCTGTGACCAATACATAAGAAAACAACAGAATGAATTTTTATTACAAAATAATGTCATTAGCTATAAAACAAACAAACAAAAACTTATTTTGGACTGTGTAAAGTATACAAAGTATACAAAGTTCCATGAATCCATCTCATAGGAGGCAGAAGGAAATTACTTGTCTTATTTTTAAATAACGGTGTGGAGGAGTGACTCAAAGAAGACTAAATCCCTACAGAATGCTCAGACTGTTGAAAAGTAACATTTATTTCATGAGAAGATGTGAACCACCCCAATCAATTTACTTATATTTAAATCAATCCAGGATTCTGTCATTCCATAGTAGTGGCCTAAATGAGGTATCTGTTTGATAACTGATGGCTGATTTAAATAAATGAACTTAGATTTAAAATGAAATCTTTTGGAGTCTTAACCTTTAGCTACCGTGGTGGAACAGCTTGAACTTCTACAGCAGCTTGTCATTCTGAGGTATTTCTAAATGTTTTACAAAATCTTAAAATTAAAACTTAATCTATCCCTGTGTGCTGATACTTCTGTGTAATAATTTAGATCTAGCTAGAAGAAATCAAAATGTTTAGTTCTTAGTGTGGCCTCTTGTTCAGTCTGATGTCAGAAAGGAGAGAGATTGAAGTAAAACAAGAAAAGTATCTCATTCTCAAGGGTCTGTTTGTTAAGGCCAGAGTAAAGACCTTACATATCTGTTGTAGGGATGGATGTAAACTGTCTGAAAACACCTTGTTGTGAACTTCTTTGGCACTAGACAAACAAAAACCTTTCTTGTTGTCCAACTGTTTGGCTACAAGTACAGTGGACTAAAGCTGCCTGACTGGTACGCAGTTGTAAGTCACTAATCATTGAATGTGCTAATGATCCCCTTTTTTTTAAGAGGAAAAGAGGAATACTGTTGCCAGAAGACAAAATAAATAAATGAATGAATGAATGAATGTATCAGTTATGCCTCTGCCCCTTCATATGTATATATGTACAGCTCCACCATTCTCTCCTTATTGAGTGTCAGATCCAAAAGTAATCTGTTGCAAAGGAGGATAAAACTGTGCTCAAAGGAGTGAAATTGTACACTGCAACAGAAAATGAGTGATACTGTCAGGAGAAAATGAGTGATTCTGGAGGGAATTCTTCAGGTGGGAGTTACTAAAAACTCACAATATATGATGTTTCTGACTTCAGCCACAATCAAAAAGAATCTCTTCAGATGTGACCTCTTTTTAGGTGGAGCATAGATAGATACAACACCTGAGGTGTTGAAAGGTGACCATACAGGCCGTGTGAAGCATGGTACTGTGGATAGTTATGGCCTCACTACTTTCAGTAGACTCACCAAAGACTTTTGTGCTGTGAGATCCTATGAAGTGTGACAGTATACACTATTTTCCAAGAATTAGTTAAAAGGGATGCAGTACTCTTTCTGCAAGAGTATCACCCTTCTGATGTGCTAATTGGAAGGCAAGTAGAACAGACAAGCTCGTGTACTGACTTTAAAAGCAACTGATGTTGATACACAATATAAAGGTTTAGTATGTTTTGTTCTAATGAGATTTCTGTCTGAATTGTGTAAGTAGAGATAAGTTGTTTAAATGGATGGAAGTTCAGAAAGCCTGTTGTGATCAGAGATACGTTGCATGATCTTGTGCATTATACATAATGAGGTTATTGAGCCACTTCAGCCAGCAGCCAACGAGCTAAAGGTGTTATTTTGTTCCTGCTCTACTTTCCTTCATCTCATCTGCTTCACCGAGAGCATCCCCCCTGTCCACCTGCTGTGGGAGAGCAGTCTGTGATAGACACACTGGAACCTGGTCATTTCAGAATGCCCAGCCTGCGTTGACAGGAGGACAGTTTGTTTCCCTTACACCACTTATGAGTCAAGGTTTTGCTAACAAATCCACGGGAATGGACCTTTATGGTAATAACTTATTCCCGTTCCCTCACAAAACATGCAGCTGCTCAACGTATTGGTGCACTGAAACACAGAAATATGGCTCGACGTGCAGAATAAAGGCAACTGGCCTATGATTTATCCTGCCCCATCGTATGACAAGTTAGAGTATTATATTGTCAGTATAGTGTGCCAGAACCTTTGGAAATAATTTGCACTGTCTCCTTGTTGTTGTTTACAAGATGGAGCTGGGGGCCAAGCACTTATTAAAGAGACATGGAGATTTCATTGCTCAGTCATTACAGTGTTTGCGTGGTAAAACCGTGCTCATATGTTGTATTTAGGCGGCTAATTGGGTAAAAAAACTTATGTGTAGAACACAGACACTGTGTCAAGATTATACAAACTTCTAGTTATTAATATGATAATGCCAAGCTTTTCACAAATATAAATGTCATGTGAACTGATGAGAGGTCAAATTATGACAGAATAAATTATAGTCAAGTTAGGGTGTTTCATTACAAGGGATTTTGCCCTGCTTCATAAGTGAGTGTTTTTCTCTACCTAAAAATCTTTTAGGTAGCAGTCAGGGTTCATATAAACACCTTCTTCATGTGCTTCAAATACTCAGTGTTTTGTTTTTATCATTGTTTCTTCCCCTGTAGACCTCCCAGGGGATGGAACCAAGCAGAACAATTTGGAAAGCAGATTATCCAGAAGAGGGCAGCCTCAAGCAGAGAAGGATGAGTAAGTGTGTTAAGTGCTTTGTGGATGCGGCGCCGTGATTTTTACTTAGGAGAGATTAATATTTCATATAGAATTAAATTAATAGTGATTATTTTTTAATACTTGCAGTTCCTCAGGATTGGATATTTGAAGGCACCAAATGGCAGGCTTAGTTATGGGTAAAAATTAATGCAGGGTTTGCAGTACAACTGTCCAGCCAGTTCTGGCTCTCACTGGTAGTGTGGGGCATACGACACTCTACCAGCTCTTCACCCATAGAACTACATAATGAGGTATCATAATTAAGGTACCTAAATGAAGATATCCTTTGCCTTTCCAGACTCTTCTGAAAGTACACGTTCTTTACCTTATTTTTGGAAGCATTAACTGTTGTCATGTTGATATGCAGCAATGATACATGTATTTTCTTACACAGTAGTTCTCTTTCTAAGTACCGAAGTACTGTGTTTGGGATTTCTTATGAGTGTGATCCTCCCTTCTGTGGGAAGGATCAGCACATAAATGATCTCTGTTGCCTCTGTTTGATTTACACGTTTGCAAGCTTCCAAGAGAAACGAGCCTAAACCTTTATTAGAGGATTTTTCTTCAATACATATTCAGTGCAAATCCTTAACCAAGCATTAAAGTCTGCCTTTTAGATCTAATCTGATGGTATTTTATTTTAATTTTTATTACAAAAAATATTTGTCTCTGAAAGCTGCCCATCTTTACACTGGTAGTAAAATATATTTGTGGTGTGAGAGGAGATAGCACAACAAAGCTGAAAAATGACCTCATACTATTTTGTGCCTGTGGAGCTCACTATAAACTTTTGTGTTTCCTGTGCTTACAAGCAGTGGTGTACGATCTTGGAGTTCATGAGCCTGGGGAGCTTGAGCTGTTGATAAAATTCCTGTTCTTGGGAATAAACGAGTTAAAATCCTGTTTTACCATTGCCATCCTGTGTGATCATAAGAAAATCCTGATAGCTGAACCTGAGTTTCTGTCCTTAAATTTAGGATGTGTATTTTTGGTATTTCCTATGTAAATCCTCACAAAAGGCAAGCTGTATTTGGTGTTTATACGACATAACCAGGTTGCATAGTCCATCTGTTCACAGTTTATCTCCATCCATCCTGGGTACGATGTTAAGAAATTCTCGGAAACATTGTAAACACTGATTTTTCAGTAAATTGTGATGTGACTAATTGAAATTGTTTTAATTTTTTATGCAGGTTCGCAGAATTGCAGTCCAAAGTGAAAAGTTCATTGGTTAGATTTCTGAAAATGAGAGCAAGTCTGACAAGCCTACAGGTCTGGTTTACACTGCTTTATTTATTTTTAATCTACGCTTAATATAGAAATTGAAATAAATATGAAATCTTACATACAACATTTGAGTTTAAAGAAACAGGGAAGCAAAAAAAAAAAAAAAAAAAAAAAAACTAGAAACCAGGAAGACTTGGCCTGGAAATACAGAAAACACGCTCCCAAAAAAAACAGAATTTAGTAGATATTTTTTTTCATATTAGTGAAGTTGATTTTCGAAGAACACCACTTTAAATTTGTATCTCTCTCCTCATTTTGTACAGGAATAAAAGCATATGAAGTAGTTACCAGCTATTATTTATTAGTTGAAGTATGAATTATTACTGCATAGTTTCTTACGTCCTTGAAAATTAAATATCCCTTTATGTTGAAGTGATTGTACTATTTAATTTACCTCCAATGTATCATCATTTAATAGAGTCTATTTAATACATGCTAAAATGCAAACCATTCTTCTGGTTTATTCAAATTTTGTTTCCTGAATAAATTTAGCACAAGGTTGCTTGCTGTATATCAATATACTTGAAACAGTTCAGTGTACTCAAAGTATTTTATTAATTTATTTTACTTGCATGTGTGGTCCGGCAATGTAGTATTTAAGAAAACAATAAAAGGCTGCTACTGATTCAAAATCTTTTATTCGAAATGTTTATTTAGAATCCTATTGAAAAATCCTTTGTATTTCTCTGATTGATACCATAAGTTTTCAGATCTACCATGAAATGTTGGGGAGTGTGTTCCACGGAGTGTTAGGTGCTTGTAGATTTCCATTTTGCTTACATATTACAGCAAGTTTGTACATGCTCCAAGATTGCTTGTCAGGGGATCAAGTGCTAATCTGTTTAAACAGCTGAAGACTTACGAATGAAGCGCAAATAACAGGAAATTTTTAAGTAATAAAAGGCACCTGAATGCCATTGTCAAAAATAACATACGTTCTTACACCCTTTAAACTCTTTAATCACACTGAGTCTCGTGCGCCATTGAGAGTTTATGAAAAAATCCCCCAAATTCTGTCTTTAAGGTGTTGTTTATAAGTTGTTGACATCTAAGTAGGTAGGTTGAGAATGAAACTTGTCTTTTAATTAATTAATTAATTATTTTTTTCTCCAGGCTTTAGAGGGCAGTAGAGAGCTTGAAAATATTATTGGCGTCTCAGACTCGTCTTGCAGCTTGAGAGCGGAAGTGCAGAAAACCCAAGTGCTAAGTAAGGACGATTTTTGATAATATTTATCCCCTTAATAAAAATTTAACTATGACAACTGCAATTTTTTCCTAGATTTATACACCGCTCTGTGTTACAGCAGAGTGTTGTAGTCCAGGCCTGCCTCTACCATGTGAATTCTTCTGCTCACAACAAATATACCTTAAATGTCCTTGTGCATCCAACCAGGGACATAAAAGAAAGGCAACCCCAACAGCTCACTCTTCTAACTCAGTCACAGATGGAGAGGAAAAACTTGCAAGAGCAACACCTTTTCTTATGTAAATGGTTAGATACTTAGTGGGCAGTTAGCTAGTGATTAGGCTAAACGTTAGCACTTTGATTGCATTGCCTTTCTTCTCTTTTTGCAAGGAAGTTGTTTTGTTTGTTTGCCTGTTAGGAGGATTAGGCTGAATATAGGTTTCCAGGCTTTAAAAATTGCTATTCATGTGCCTGTAAATGATGGACATACCAGATGCTTATTTTGTTGGGATAAGAGCACTTTACAAATGGCACATCTGTAATACTTTTCCAAAGAAACCCAGAAAGTCAAAGATTTTCTTTTATATGGGTCCATTTTAGGGAATTTTTATCCTTACTCCAAGTCAAAAATTCTTGGGAAAAAAATAAAGATCTCCCTTACCAGGTCATTCTGTAGAGACAAAGGTAGCTGTAGGCACCAAAGAGTTCTGTTGGTGTTCAGGCCCTGATTTTTATGCCTCAGAACAGTTTGTTCATTTGTTTTCACAGCACAACAGCCTCCATATCCACATGGCATGTTTGTGGTACAGCTGTGCGTCTCAGACTGTACTTAGCGAACAACTTCTCCTCAAAAGTTTGCATATACGCCATTGTTCCTTCAGATTTTTATACCAAGCCATTGTAATCAAGTTCCCAGCTGACCAGGGAATATAAATAAAATATAAATACACGTAGTCACTGTGTCCACTCCATGCACAAGCATTCACGTAAGACAAGTATGCAGATTTTCTCACCCTGCAGCAAATGTGATGTTTCTCTGGTATGCGTTATTCTGCAACCCATCCAATTGCTCTGTTTTCTGCAGTTTAGTAACACTGAAATTAACTGCAGGAGAGCAGAACGTCCGCTGGCTGAGACTGCTACGTATGTTTGCAGCTGGAAACAGGTGGACAGTAAAGCCCCAGGTACTAGAGGATGTTTCTGAGCAAAGAGTACTGTGACTCCTCTAATGCATTTAGGTGAATGCACCCCAGCAGTGGAATGTGTGCACCACACAGTTCCAGCAGTTCCTGTTGTTTAACATTTCTTTCCTGACTTATTCCAGTGCTCATTCAGTTTTCATTTTGCATTTGTATACACTGTACGAGTTCCCACTGTAATGCATATAACCGGTGCTTTCTTACACAAAATGAGGTTTTGTGACAACAGTCTGTGTTTACATTACTACCCTACACCCTGGATAGGGCAGTAAGACCACCATATCCAGGAGGAGGTTGCAAATGAGATGCCGGACCTATTGTTGACACTTTCTGTTATGCCCACAGTTTCTGTTAGCTTCCTGTTGCCTTTAAAATGGGAAGGAATCCTCTGAATTGGAACAAAGCACCGTGTCAGCACTGGAAGACAAAAATGGGAACAAAATGTAGTATGAGGCTTGTAAGCATAACTTTTCAAAATTACGTTTATATTGAAATATTTTTTGTTAATTTTTTTGAGCACAATGAAGAGATAAGGGTTTTTTTTTCTGTTTTCTCTTGAAGAAGAATACAAATGCTTTGAAAGTGAAAAAAAAAAAAGACGTATTCTTTTCTTTGAAATCTCTGGGGTAACATTTATTGATTTTTACCTTTATTTCTTCACTAGTGGATCAAGCAGAAGAGCTACAGCTATTGGAAAAAAAGCATGGAAAGCTTCCTGCTCAAGGTATATAACAATATATATGCATATGTATACAACTCCTGTGTAATAGATATTGTGATGATTCCTTTCAGCTGGTTTCTTCTTATCTCTTTCCACTTTGACTAAGTTGGATAACCTTTAGCATATGAAAATGGTAATAATCAAATATATTTCTTCGGAGCATGCAGGCCAGCCTAAACTCTTGCTCTATTCAAATGTAAATTTCATCTTTTCAGCTATTTTATTGTGTTGGGTATTTCTCCATAAAATTGTGAATCGTTAACAGTCCTGCACTTGAGGCATGGTCCAGAAATAGGTGCAGTCAGATCCCAGAGGCGTTACATACCCTTTATATATACCAGTTATCCTTGTTCTTCCTCACTTTCTTCCCTCCCCCTGCATTTTCAGTGTGTAAGCCAAGTAACACACACTCTGCAGCAGAACCTTTATCACCTTATATGTATTGGGAGATATTTAGCACACTCCAGGGGACTGTGAAATCCTGACTATTAGGTTTCTTCATAACTGGTGCTGTGAAAATATTTGAAGTTGGTGGCTTTTAATATCGCATGGCCCACATAGCCACTTTAGTGCCTTGTCTAGCTGGGAAGGTGGCTGGGGGGGATACAAACAAGATTTTTTTTTTTCTTTTTCACTCTCACTAAAATCAACTCACATTCACTTGCTCTTGGTTTCATAATGTTCCATATTGAAGTAGAGCAACACCAGAATCAAAATCAGTGATGGCAACCGTACTGCTTTGTCTGCCAGCTGTCCCAGCCAGGGGGACTGCTTAGTGTATCACAAGGAAACCCTTGGTTTTGTTTGTATCTACTGTTCCACGGGGCTAAATTCTTCCTGCTGTGGGGAATTCTTTCATCATAGTGAAGAAAACTGATCAAACTTTAGTTTTCCTGATTACCACGAAGTGAAAAGGAGTGTCGTTATTTTTTAAAGAATCTGATTCATTTGTGCAATCTGCTCTTTCTGATTTACCGCTTCTATTCCCCCTGTCCTTCTGTTCCAATGATCGCAGCCCCATCAGGCAGTGATAATGGTGAGCACCATGGGCCGCTGCAGATTTAAACAGGCACCGCTTCCTTTGTGCGCTGCTTTTTAATGATCACCAGGATGCACATTTATAGTCCCATCTTTGCTCTAGAAACTAGCCCATAACACTAAACGTATATCTAGCGATCAGTCTTGTTGGATAAGAAATGGTGTATTTTGTGAAAGTAGGATGGGAAATAGAACGCTGAGCTTAAGCTGACCAATTTTGATGAACTTTCAATGTCAATTTTCCTTTAATAAAGAACAGATTCCATTTTGCAAACTTGAAAATGTAGGAGTAGGAGAGACGAAAGATAAAAGGAAGCATTTAGAAATGTTTTACTTTGCCTTTTAATTTTGGATGTGGTTTTCTGTAATTATTTTTAATTAGTTATGCTCAAAATTTAAAACCTATGACTATTCTGTGGCTTGATACAGATGGAATGTCACATTATCATCACATGGTGAGGCATGAAATTTATTTACTTTACATAAACAATCTCTACATAAAACAACTTAATACAAAACATTCCTTGCTCAATGGGCAGCATTATGCAGGACTCCGTATATCATCTTGTGTGACCAGCATAAAAAATGGCATCGTTGTTTGTCCATGACTAGCACTTACAGTAAACAAAATGTTTTTGAATAGAATGTAAGCAAACTGTAAAACAGCTGCCAAGAGATGAAATCTAGTCAGTATGCTGCCCTCCAAAACATGCTTTATGTGTGTTGAGAATAATAAATGTGTAGGTTGCGATATGCATATTTTAAGGGAAAGTTTAATCGTTTCTGTGTTTGAAGGAGTGAAGACAATATTCTAAAAAAAGAAAACTACTGAAGCTGGTTGTTACAAACTGTATTAATAATTTCTGTTTCCCCAAAAGATAAACGCTGACATAAATCATGTCCGTGACTGTGCTGCCCAATTAAGAAACAGTAAGAGAGTGTTGGAGAAGATCAAATAGAGCATTAGGGAAAACTATTTTCAGACTGTGTCCTGTAATGAAATAAAAAATACTTGATTTTTTGTCTTCTTGTTCATCTGACAAGCCCAAGGCCAAATATGACCATCCCTATTAAGTTTAGTTCTGCATGTTCCTAACTTCCATACTATTTTCAATTTGAGTGACTCGAGTTTGTACTCCTGGCAACAGTGATGGTTGCTTTCCAAGAGACCAGGTCAGGGTTAACTGGATGGGTTTTCATCTAACCCCACGTGAAATTAGTAATGAAAGCAAACTGGAGAAACTAGAGGCAAAGTACTACTGAGTTCCCATTCGTCTCTCCAGTTTTGCTGTCCTTTATAGAGTAGACAGTGAAAACGTTGACCTCTTTGCTCATAAACAAGTGATTCCTTCTTTACTTTTTGTTTAGTTTAGCCTTCTTACCTGCTTCTGGGTGATTTTTTTTTGTGTCCAAAACAACTATGTATATATCACAAAGCATGAAAGCCCATTTCAGAGACACTGCAAAATATAGAAACCTTCTCAAAACAGATAAAATGGTAAGAATACAGTATTCCACAGCTTATCCCAATTTACGTCAGTTTGAGTTTGGACTTTTTATTGGGTCTTTGTGTACAAGCAACTAAATAGCTTGGGTCTGGACTGCCTTTGGGTCGCTGTGAGTGAAGGTAAATCAATTTCACAATACATTTCTAACTCATCCTCAAATGAAGTAGAATAAATTTGCTGAGCTTTCGAGATACTTGGGTGTTTGTCTCTCACTTATACTTTCTGCTCCCCAAATTTACAAAATCTCTACAAATTTAGTTGTATGTTTTCAGTAACGTATCTATAGGTTTTTTTTTCTGGCTGTAAAAACTCACATAAAAAACAAAGTGTTTCTCTCAGCCCAACTTTGCAATCACTTGCAGGTCAGAAATCATACCTTTATTGGGAAAAGTAAGTCCAATGAACTGCTCATCAGAAATTATTAAGCAAAATGAATTAATTCACAAGTTAATTTAGTCAGAAACTGAGCTTCTTTCCAGAATTTCCATTCCTTGAAAGCAAATGGAACTAAAAGGGGGGAGATTTAGATGAGATGTTAGGAGGAAATTCCTCACTCAGAGGGTGGTGAGGCACCTGCACGGGTTGCCCAGAGAGGTTGTGGGTGCCCCCATCCCTGGAGGTTTTCAAGGCCAGGCTGGACGAAGCCCTGAGCACCCTGGTCTAGTGGGTTGGGCCCTTTCTTTGGCAGTGGGATTTGAACTGGATGGGCTTTAAGGTCCCTTCCAGCCCAAGCTATTCTGTGCCTCTATGAAATATCATGATTGTCTGTACTACTCTCTTTTCAGGGAAGTAATGAGATGGATGCAGTGGTTGGACCTAGGTATTAGAAAAGATCTTTTTATTTAACAAACCTACAGTCTTCTTTCTTGAGAACCAGTACCTGAGCTGGATATAAGAACGAACAACGCACTTTGTTTGTGCCAGTCCCACTTACAGGCGTTGGTGAGAGGGTTTTCTGAATTTCAGTTCTTCCTTAATCTGTTTGGGAAAAGCTGCTAATAGTGCCAAAAAAAAAGGCAGGTTAGGCCCTTAAGATGCAGGCGAATGGCAGAGGTCAAAGAGAGGTATGTGCAGACCCACAGCACGCATCCACAGCTGGTGGGTGATGCCTTGGAGCTGACGGCAGCTGATGGAAATGAGCGGACCTTCTGAGCGTTACGTTGCATGTAATTTGTCAGACAGCTTCAACAAATCATAACTTTGTTTGTGTGATGGGATCTGGCCTTGTTCATCTTTTCTTTGCGGGACAGCTCTCTGTGGTTCTGCTAACAAGGATTTTTCTGCAAGTAGGCATGCAGAAAAGTTAATCTCCGTTTCGTTTTTAAGCTGTACCTGGATGGGAATGCTCCTAAGTGGGCCTGCCTTAAGCAAAACTGGATTAGGACTGCTTCAGTGTGCACGGGCACACGAGGACTTACTGCAACTCACCCGTTCTGGTTACTAATAAATTGTTTTGAATTTCCCTGAGCAGAGACCCAGAGAAATCATTCTGCCCTCCTGCATTTACAATCAAAGCTGTCAGATTGCCCCCAGAACGCACCGTAAGGAGGCGAGTGTCGCGTACTGGTTTGTATTTGGTGGGTTAAAGCCTGTTGCCCGGGCTAGATTTGACAGTACATCTCATTCTGTGCGAGCAGGTCTTGTTTTAGTTTGTACCCGCGCTTGGCCTTCACAGCATAGAGGAGAGAGCAGAAACCACTGCGCCTGCTGCCCAAAATCTGCAGTGCTTGTGGTTTGCCCAGTACAAGTGAGTAATGTGACAACCGAAGGAACGCTACAGCAAGGTAAGGGAGCTGCTGGACGGGTCTCTGTTGGATCCCCCACCACTGCAGCCTTTCGCAGCAGGTCACGGTTCCGTTGGATTGTGCCTGCACCTTTCCGGTACGTATTCTAAAATACAGCCTGAGATTTGAGAAGTATCCGGGTCTGAGGTTGCAAGCCTGATAAGCTTTTTGGATAGAAGGGGGCAATTTACAAACCTCTCCAATGATTTAACATCTTCTGCTATGTAGATGAAATATTAAGCTATTAACTTTGGTGGCAGATACAGAAATGCACATGAGACATATGACTATAGGCCTCGGACGTATATACATATGGAACTGTCAACCTGCGTTTTATATCTAGGTGTCAACCACACTTATTCATGAGTTTCACGCTTGTGTTTATGCTCTATTTTCCTGTGTACCTTTTTACAGACTCAATAACTATTAATTTTTAATTCTAGCGACTCTAGACTTCGGAGTATTAAGTTTAATGAAAAATTAAAGAATCGTAGTTCCTTCACCAGCTACATGTAGTAACTCCTACGTGAGAATAAATGCTGCTTTCTCCCATGAATATAATTATTTTAAATAAAAAAGAAAAGAAACATTAGTTTGGACTCACTTAGTAGCAATTATATGTTTAAGAGGTGTAAATAACTTGCTATCCAGACATTACAAATATCCAGGTGCTCTGTATGTGCTGATGACAACAAAATTGAAAAGAAAGACTGTAATAATTCTGACTGGTTTTCTCTGCAGAAGATATTGATTATTTGTGTGTGGTGAGAGATTTGGAAAATTCAATTAAAGGAGTTGTGCAAAGGTTTCATAAATTTTCCTTGTACAGCGTGTACACAGACATTGTTGCGTATTAAATCAATGCAGCACTTCACAATATATTTTCTTTGAAACATAAAAATAAATAACATTTAAACAGTTCTGCTTACTACAGAAACAAATTTTATTTTCTGTGAAGCATTTAGTCATGTGCTATCACTGACTCATACACATTTGCCAGCTGTAACAAATTTTATAGACGTTTTCTCCAGAGACATAGCTCATATACTATGAATTTTTAAATGAGCAAATGGTGAAGAAGGGATGTCAGCAATATAAAAATTGATCAGTTAAAAGATAAAAGCATAAGTAAAGAGATTTGTATGGTAGTCTTAATAGGTTTTATTAAATAAAAATACTATAAAAAGACAGTAATGAATAGACTGAAGGTTTTAACTGTGGTTGAGGTGGAGAAAAATTATTCTGGCACATTTAGTAGAAGATTGGTTTTATATCACCTGACAGGTGAACATTTTTTTTCTCTCTGCTTTTTAGATCCGTAAATGTTTTAGAGCAGTCAAACTTGGGGAAGAATGGTGGTGGAAGTAGGAGACGAAACTCAGGAGGATTCTGCCCTTTTGGTGCTGTTGCGGGCCGGGGACAGGAGACTTGGCAAAGGGCAGCGAGGCTTTTAACAACCCACTCGCAAAGGGGGTGAGGTTTCTGGTGACTGTCCAGCTACTGCCTTGTGGTGAGCAACCCGAAAACGTTGAGCTGATGAGAGGAGAGCAAGGGCAGGCTGGTCCCTGCACCCAGCCAGGGCTTGTGCCGCAGCCCCCAGGAGCCTTTCAGGTCCCCTCCATAGGTCCCCTCCTTTCCTAGCCACTACGGTCCCAGCAGGTTTTCATCCACGCGTTTTTCTCATATTTGCTGTCTTCGCTTGTGTGTACTTGAGCTTACACGTGAGTTCTGTATGTAAGGTAGCAAGAGAGAGAGGGGATGTTGTTTGTTTCGGTGAGGCATTATTTTGAGCAACTCATTACCCTCATTAACTCAAAAACAAAACCAAAAACAATCATGTCATAGCAGCTTAAAGCTGTTGTTTTGGAGCATCTGGGTGGGAAGGAGTATTATTTGACTCTGAATATCTAAATCTTAATGCCATCTCTATAAATATTGCTATAAATATGACACATCATGGTATATATTTGGAAATCTATGATATATGTGGGAGAAAGCTGAGTTAATGAAGTTATGAACTTCATTATCTGCACCTGGGCAGCTTACATTTTTATAAGACTTTCTCAGAGTGAAAGGCAGACCTTGGCACGGTTGCTTCAGTGTGTAGGGATCTGTAAGTACCGTGTAGTCTGAATGCTGCAATCAGTGAGTAAAGGGTTCATAAAGACTTCTGAATTAGTTGCATTTAGCACAAAGAAGCCGAAGAATAGCAACTTGTAATTAAATCCGAGTCTTTTTCTGGTGCTTGTCATACAAGGCTGGACAGTTTTCTGTTTTAAGCGACTGTTAGTGGTAGTTTTTTTATGATAATTTGTATGAACAAAGGGTGTTTTTTAGGAATAGTGCCAAAAAGCTGTACCTGAGGCAAAGCCGGGTTTGACGCTTTCTTGTGGAGTAACCTCAGGAGCCCTACTTCAGGGCAGAATTTCCGGCTTACTTGGGGACTGCTCCAGGTAATGTCCCTGGCACCTCCTGGGAGGCACAGACAGGGATTCCACATCCCCTCAGCCCGGCAGGGCAGTACGGGGAAACTGGATGGAATCTCCTCGCCAGCACCCCTGTCTCTAGTGCCTTTGATGCGTCTCTCTGTGGAGGTTTCTGTGCAGTCCCTTTCCTCATAGGAGGAGTCTTTTTAGCTATAAATATTGTAAATAACACTTGTTTTCCTCCATGTGTTTAACACATAGCAGGTAATTTTGAATTCTCTCTTCACCCTTTTGTGCTGGTGGAATCAAAATGCAGCAGCCACTACGAGCCCTGAGACCAGGGCTGATCATCTGCTGCAGGAAGCCACTCAGAAATCTTGGCACTCAGAAGCACCTGCTTCCAGGCCCTTCCCCCTTATGTTCTCATTCCCTGAGTTCCTTTCTACCCTTGCACACTTTTCCTCTGCTTCTTCCAGCCATCTGCTTAGCCTTTCACCCCGGCCCTCTGAGCAAGGGGATCAGTCAGCAGGGCTCAGGTACGGTCACCCCTCTTTGCCATCCTCACGGAGGACGCAGGGGATGGTTGTCCCTCTTGCAATCCTCGATACAGGTCTGCTGCTGTGGTCTTTATAGCTTTTTATTTCTTCTTTAGTTATTAATAGGAAAAAAAAAGACCAGGCTCTAACACCGGTCATACATCCTGTTCTGTTTTGTCAATGTTGCTAACGATGTGGCATAGGTGCATACACTCGCAAGTAATGAGGACTCTCTTAGCTTACTGTTGCTTAGCTGGGACACGGTAACTGTATGAAGTAAAAGGAGTCCTCCTAACCGTTGCAGTAGTTTATTTAACTTGTATTGGTGTGGCAATTTTTGCAAGTCCTGTACAGACACCATTGTTCTGTTCATGAAAAACTGCTTTTCTTCCTGCAGAGCATGCTCAGCCTGCCGGCAGCGCTGCATTCCTCAGGTTGCTCCTCGACTCTCAGTAGCCTCTCGGTCTGCTGCGTGCCCACCAGCTGCCACGTCCAGGTAGTGTAATCATTACGAGCGAGGTACTTGATTTCTAAGCATTTGTAAGGCGATCCAGCATGTAGGCCTGCAATCAAACTGCAATCGCTTGATGGGAAAGCTGTTGTTACTCTGCATGTGGCATCGCTTGTTACCGGTTTGTTAAGTAACGTGGCATTTTGAAGCTCTGAGAAAACCTGTCCCACTCCAACACAGTGATGGCATTTCTCCTTGTCACCACTCTCAGTCTGTAACTGGATGGCTTTTTTCAAGAACAACAATTCAGTTGTAACACGTTACCAAAGTAAGAAACCTTGTGTACTGCACGAGTACTGATTATACCTTCTTAGATGCCACAGTAGGTTCCTCAGGCTTCACCAAGGAGTGTGCCTGTGGCAGCCCTGCCGTGCTGTTAGCAGCAGGAGAACCTCGCTGCCCAAGCTCTGGGCCTCTGCTTTCCTGCAAAGCTGCCGTGTGCACCCCTTGCTGCGTTGGCAACGCACAAGCAGACGGCTCGCAGCTCCCTGCTGGCAGGCAGGTGCAGCCACCCAGAACAAGTCAGCCGCTGAGGGCCTCCAAGCAGTTCTCTTTTTCCGAGAGAGCACAGCGGGCTGCAGGGCAGATGGCCTGGCTGAAGTGGCAGCTGCAGCAGCTCGCTTCCAACCACCAGCTTTCCCAGGAGCATCTCATGTTCCTGTTCCATCTCTGCACCTCAGGCTGGGCTGGCTGCATGTGCTCTAAGTCAGCACGCTGCGCGAATGCAGAATCTGGGAGAAGAGGCAGCTTTAGGTACGCACTGATTCTGCACCTGCACGGGGCTCTAACAGAGCTGGGATGGAGCAAAACCAGGCAAACGCCCTGAGTCACAGCTATAGTCTAACGAGGAAGTTAAGGTAATCGCTATTAGAGAGTAAGACTTCTGATCAGTAAAAGGACACCTCCCTCTTCCATGGGCTTTGGCTGATCAGTCCCAAGGGGGTTTGAGCAGGGACTGCCCAGCAGCAGTAAGATGGAACAGGTTTCAGTTCCTGTTTGTTTCTGAATGTTCAGGAATAGAACATGCAGGTGTGAGGGGTACAGGGAAAAGACAGCATGGAGAACCTGGGCGCCTTCAGAGGTCAGTTATCACAATTTTGGTGTAACAGAATATGCAAATCCACATGTCTTTTGCAGAACTAGTTGTAAACTCCTCTCGTTCTGCAATCCACTGCATCTCCTTTCTTAGCAATCCCACAGCAGGACAATACACTATCAGACACCTCGAGACATGGTTTATGGGTGTTTAAATTCTTCCTCCTTTGGCTAGCTGTCTGTTCCAGCGCTGTAAGCAAAAGCCCAGTTAGAGATTGACCTTGTCTATCACCGTATATTACCTGTGCACGGGAAAACCGGCTGCTGTTATGTTTTATAAATTCCAGTGAGCCAAAGAAGTCTCTAAAGAAGAGTATCTGCAGGTGATGTGGTTTCCCTTTATAATGTGAGAACATCACTCCTTAAAGTATTTTAAATACTTGTAATTGAGGGATATGAGAAAGCAGATCTGTGGTTTTTACAAGCCCTGTAACTTGAGTCAGTGCAGGGGTAAACTCAGACACGTGCATTTTGCCTCTCACTGAAAGTTAAATTCTATTTTGTAATCAAAAGTAACCTAGGAGGAGGAGAAGAAAAAAATTAAAACCTGTTTGATGATAAGTTCTTATGCCAGAGATTTATCCTACTCCTTACTCTTTCCAAACCAGCTCCACACCATCCCCACGGCGCCTAGCTCCCCACAGTGCGCAGAGTACTCCTACACCTTACGGGCTGGGAACAGAGCAGTCAGGGATGGAAAGCAGTGCAGGAAAGCAGAGTTAATTCCCTGTTCAGCAGCTCACTTTCTCCACTGAGGTAATTTCTGAGTCCGACAAAATGCAGAGTGGCCTTTCTTTGGTAAAATAATAGGTTTAAGTCTTAGGCTGGCTTAATAGCTTGAGCTAAACTCCTCTTCAACATGAAGTTAGCTCAGGGAGCCTCACTACTGTTAGTTGCTGTCTTTATAACTGGATAGGATTGCTTAGTCACTGACACTTGTGTTTGCACACTTTTTCAGGCTCTCTGTCCCCTCCCATATGACCAACACTGTAAAGCCCTTTGCCTTCTTATTATTTAAAAGTTTAGAGTTGTGATAGCTAAACAATTTTAAACAATTAATTCAACTTTTTCTGTAGATAAAGTCTCAAACAACTTGAAATGTTACTACAGCTCAGGGGAGACCATCTGTTGTTCTGCATTGCCTCAGGACGTGTGTGTGTCTATTTTCTATGCAGTGAGGCTACTGCTGGACATCGGACAGACCTATAATTGTGAACAGATCGTATGAATGATGCTGCTGCTCTCTGATTGCTATTTATTTTAGTCATTCCTTATCTCCCCACAGATATTATGTGAAAAATGCATTCCACATCAACCCAAAGTTCTACATCTGCTTGATTGTACTTAAAAGGAGAGAAGAAACGACTGTAAACCAATCTGCCCTACAAATACCAGTTCGGGATTGCTCATTGCGCTAGGCAGGTGCACATCTAGATAAAATTTCTGGCATCTATTTAAACTTAACAATGTGCACAACAAGATAATCTCAATGTAAATAATACATTTCTTCATGGGAGCTTTATGCAACTGCGTACAGAAGGCTGATTTAGATTTACTGGTGCATGGAATATAAACTATTTTTTCTGGATGTTCTTACCACTAATATATAATAATAGTTCTGCTGCCTTGGCTTTAAAAAAAAAAGGCACTATAACCCTCCCTCCAAGAACGGGATGAGAAAAAACTATGTTAAAAGGTGAGCATTAGATCCCACGCCTCCCGGGAGCGACGTAGAACTTCACAGAAATAAGGTGCTCCAGGAAAGGGTTGCTTCCTGCTGGGGTAGGGGGTGCTCATTTAATCAATTCATCACCCTGCCAATAAGCCCGCAAAATATTTACTAAACAAATCTCTCAGGGTTTGCAACAGGCATCCTAAAAAGTTACAATATTTGATAGATGACAGCTTTTACTAATGATGATTGTGACCAAAAGATAATGCAAGGAAGTATTCTGATTACCAAACGTATTTCGGTTGTTTACGAACAGGCAATTAAGTGTCCATAGCTGCCTGTTATGGCCACACGTCATCTGTGAAGATCTTTCCTCTAATGTTAACCCAAGGCACACTATATAAAGGGATTGGATTCGATTCAAGCCCATGGTTAAAACACGGGACTCTGATTTAAACGTTTGCTTTTTAGGTCAATGTTTTGGTTTAGATATTTAATGATATATGGGGAAAGTTGTTACAGAACTGTTTCTTCTCCTTCATCATGGCCAAATTCTCCCCTACAGGATAGGGAATACCACACTGCTCAAACTGGTGAGTTAGGTGCAGCCTCTTCTGTGTTGAAGAAGTGATTTTAAAAGAAAAAAAGTAAAAGTTCAGTATAAATGCACAAAACTGAATGTCATTTCTTGCTACACCTGCAAAGTAGTTACCTGAACAGATAATCTGATTTTTACAACTCAAATTCTGACAACAAAAGTGCAAAATTTGTTGCAGTATATGCTTAAACGTGTATGTACTCAAGCTTTGGGAATTTTATTAATAAAAGGCTTTTTTTGCACTTGTATACCTGCGCATTCTGATAAAGAAAAATAAAACTGTCCAAAAAAATTGTTTGAAGGAAATTGTTACTGTGCTCAACTTCTACACCATTCTCATCAAGCTTTCTGTGCTGTTTTTCTGTTATATGCATAGGATTCACTAGCTGACTGCTTCCATGATAATGGAAAAATAAATAGTTAGGATGAACTGGTAATGGTTTATATAACCTGACAATAACCTTCGTAGCTGAAAATTAAATAATTATTGATCTGAAAAGAGCCCGTAAATGAACTGTATGCTATCCTACATCAAGCTGTCCTGCACAGAGCTTAGAAGAACAACAAAATACTTTATGGAGCCTAAGAGTAAGGATGAAGGTGGACAATCAGCTACAGCAGCAAGTTACACAATTGTCACAGTATCAGAATAAGGAACGTTGGTATTTAATCATTTTTTTGGGAAAGGGAAATACGTTTTTACCCTAAGCTTCTGCTACAAATACTCCTTACACATGCCTTAGCTATTTAAGCAGTTACTGTTTCTTTGACCTCTTGGTGTACTGGGCTTCTGCCTTTCAGAAGCAGCTGGGTCTGTTAAGAACCATTTCCAGTTCCACACAGGGTGGATCATATGACTCTCACTTTATCACCCCTGGAGGCCATCTCAAGGACAAAGAAAAGAGATACACGCAAAACTAATGTTTTTATATGGGTGGGAAGGACTCTGCCCTGATCTCGTGATGAGTACAGGAAAACAGGCTAATTAGGACCTGAAGCTCTTCTGCTGCCTTCCATCTTAAGTGACGACAGAGAACCAACCTCTATACTGTTAAAAAAACAAGTTAGCAAGCAAGCCAGTGGCTTTGTTAATTGCTCCAATTCCAGGAAGGGCTCAAACAGTAAACGGTGTGACAATATAGAGATAAGGCTCCTGGTGCAGCCGTAGGAATGGTAGTCAGTATTATCATAGTGCAGAAACAATCACTGACTGGTAGCTTTAGTTGAAAGGAATGTTCTTTTAGTTAAGAAAAACTTCGTAACGTTATTATAAGAATGGTCAGACTCCTAAATAAACTGCCATGAATTGCTTTTTGATTTACTTTATGCTTTTTTACGTACATAATTATTCAATCAATTTGTGTTCTCTGAACTATTGGCAGCGTTGGCTGCACTATGCTGAGGGAAAAATGCAGTTGAACACAATTTCCATCTGCAAATTGCTGTGCAGTAGGAGGTGGCAGGGTTTTTGGTTGGCTGCTTTGTGGTGTTTGTTGTTTTTTGTTTGCTTTCAAACTTCATTGTAGTAACTCATCTTTTCCTTCAGCAGAACCAAGTTCTTTTGGATGTTACTTTTTTGGTTGTCTCCCTGCTAATCTCAAAAAAATATTTTTCTTGACGTATTTAACAGTGAAACCTAACCATGCTGAAAATACAAGCTACGCTGTTTGTTTTCGGTGAGTAGCTGCTGAAATAGACTTTTCAGTTCTGTTAGAAACACTTGTTGAGAGACACGTAACACTGCAGTGTTAAAACCAAATCATAGCTGCTGGTTTAAAGCAGGAAGAAAAGCACTCCAGCTCCCCCCATGAGCAGAAACCTTCCCCTTTCCAAACCACGCAGCCTCTGCTTCTGCACCCAACATTAACTTAGTGGCTTATGCCACTCTTCAGCATTCTGAAAGCATTGGCATTGTGGAAAATAACACGTCATAGTATCTAAAAAAACCACCTGTGGTTGAACTACCGCTACAGCGTTGTCCTGAGGTGCTCCACCACGTGGCTGAGTGCCCAGGTCACCTACCAGCAAGCAGTGAATTTTCTTCCCTGCAGCGTTACCTGAAGAACCAGGAGCTCGTAGCAGCAGGAGGGTTTCCCATATCAATAAGCAGCCTCGTGCAGCAGCTGGGGTAATCTGCAGCGTGGTAGATGGCACAACGTTGCAGGACAATGACAGACTATACAAGACAGTTTGTGCCATTAAACAATTCAGTAAGTAAAAGTTGCCACTTAATATTTAGTGCTTACCCTGTATTTCTTTGAATTGTTTGTGGTTCTTATGCTGGGAAATGTGGAAGCTGAACACTGACACAACAGTTTGCTGTTTTGCTAGAAAAGCCAGAGTATTTTAGCATTAATTCAAAATTTGGTCCTTTATTGGGTATTTGAGGCTTACAAATGGCAACAAGTATTACAATTCTGAAGAAGACGCACCAACTTAGATTTCCAAGTAAAAATACTTCTTCAAAGTACTTCACCTTTAAAACAGACTTTACACATATTTAAACACAAAATGTTCAATGCATTTTCTGATTTTCTTTAGACCACCGGAATTGCATTACATCACAAACAAGTTCACCTGCAAGGCCAGACAGTGTTCACCAAAAATACTGTCCTGTCAGTTTAATCCTTGATCATCACAGATTAACTGACTTTCTTGTGACTCCTACTATTCTTTGAGTCCCATAGTATAATAATATTAAAATACGCCAAAAAGAATAAAAAGTGTAAGCAAGAGATACTGGACACTGATACGGGGAATAAATCCGGCAGCCTCTGTGGAGGACGCACTGTAGCACTCGTCAGAGACAGGACACCCATCAGGGTTACAGAAAGCAGGAACTGTGAGACACAGAACAATGTGTTAGTTATTACTGGTTTAACGCCTTGAATGAGTAAGCTGCTACTTTTGTTACTTGGGTGCTCTGTATTCATCACCTATATATAGATGACATCACAGGAAAACATTATAGCGTACCTCTACGCTGACGTAGCGTGGCTTTCCCCGTACGAGGCTTTATTCATAGTTACAGATGTAAAAGTGGTTTATGCAAGTATTTCAGTACCACAAAGAGCTGTAAGTAAGAGTTAGAGGAATTAAAGTTACTTACCAGGCTCCTGACAATCCTGGGAAATGACTTAAACCACGAAACGTATCTCTTCAGGAAAAGGGAGAACGGCTTCAGCTGCAGGTCCTCTGCTGAGGTCTTTTCAAATATTGAGAAGGAAGCCACACAGGCCAAGAGGAACGCCAGCGTGGTCACAGTGTAGGCCAACATCAGCCCGTCTTTCAGAAGAAGAGGCAACATGCTGTTAAAGCAGAATTACCCACAAGTGAGTGGGTGCATGTTGAGTTATATTCCAAAGTGTATAAAAAGAATTAATTTATACTTACTAGGATCTGGGAAGAACATATAAAACAACATTTATTGTGTCTGACTCACCTGAAGGTTGATACAAGTAAGAACCACGTGGCCATAAAAGGGATTTCATTTAGAATTAAGCAGACCGGTCTGAAAGGTAGAAGAAAAACAGATACACAAATACAGAAGTGGCATCATTTTCATCATTTTCAAAGATCACTTTGTCATCTCAGCTTTTCACATGGATGCTAAGTGCCCCACTAACATGGGTTCAGGAAGCCCAGGACAGGCAGCACCTGAAGCGTTGCGTACATTGTCCAGGCGCCCCGCTTCCCCCTGCTCCCCTCTGAAAGCTGGGAACATCCTGCCTGGCGTGAGGGTCTGCAGCTGGAGACCCAGTGCCAAATCCTCGCAGCACATACCGTCAGCACGCGGGGGGAGCCTGATTAGTGCCCGTTCGACAACGGGACTCAGCGCAGGCTCTGAGGAGCACCTATACTGCAATGTGTAGGCAACTGCCTGCAGAGACAACGGCAGTTTTCTAACTACTGGTTCAGGCTTCCTTTCAGGCGTGAGCAGGAAGTATTAAGAGGGCTGCCTCTCCAAATCTGCCTTTATCAGACACTCCTTCCGGGTGCAACGGAGACAACCGCACACAAGAGTACGTGTCTGCTGCTCACGGCAGCACAGCTTGGCCGACCTGAGTCAGCAGGACTCCTGGACAACAAACTCCATTCTGTGGAAGCAGAGCCCTGGTCCTTAGAATGGAGCAGGAAATGGAAGAGAATGGAGCTGTATTTATATATTTTCCTTTACAAGTTATGCAGAAAAGAAAGTGTGTAGAGTATTTAACATCAGATATATTTGTAAGTGAGAAAGCAGCATGCAGCAAGATGAGGAAAAGCAGATCAGAATATATGTACAGAAGAATAATTTACTTACACTGCCACTAGAAGAATAGATTTTTCATGTACTTGAAAGGAGAACAGGAAAAATGACAACGCACAACTAACCTTAGAAAAGAAACAAGAGATGTATTAATATGTGTGACTGCAGTGCAAAGCACTGTTCTGGTTTCTCTGCTGGCATAGTCTTTGCATGAATGTATGAGCTAAATGATGTGATTTTTCTAATTAACTGCTACATTTACTCCAGTGCAATTTGCAAGTACACAGAGCTGCTTCTGTAAGCAGCTATACATACAAAGAAAACCACATTGTTTGAAAGTTTACCCAGAATTACTCATAAAACACTTTGTGTGAAGAATCCCCAGTCTTGCTTAGCTTTACTGACAAGAGCATCCCTGCCCAATATTCACATACGTTAGCATTGGCAACCCATTTTTTTGACATAAATTCTGTTCATCATCATGATGAGCCAATACCCCAAAGTAAACAAACTGACTTTTTTTTTTCTGCCAAACAGAAACACACAGGAAGACACGCACCAATTCTTAGACTAAGTGTTAGTTTTAGGCAATGCTGTGATCAAGTCTCAAGCACCGCTTATGTAAAATCGAAAGAAATTGTGTTGTAACTCTTGAGACCTTAGCACTGCCTCCATGTAATTCTGATTTCTAAGCAAAATGATTTTGCATTTAAGTACTGTCGTTGTAAATGTTAATGAATTCAAAGATATAAGGAGACTAAACAAATGTAAACATCTGGGAAAATAACATCATTTTCTTCTGAAGCCAGTAATGAGCTTACAAAGTCCACCATGATCCCTTTTATTGAATTTTGCAGCCAACACATTAAGAAGAACTAGCACTTTGGAAACCAAACAAGAAGAGGGAAAAAAAGGAAAAAAAAAAAAATCAACTCCATACTAAGCTCTGTTGTGTAGGAAATCCTCTAAGAGCTCTCCAGAGGAAAATAATAAAAATACAACATTAGTTAAAAAAAGGCTAAAGTAAGAAGTCTGGATTTAAAAGGCCAGTCAAACCCTCCTGGATATTTCTGATAGCAAAGGAGTTTTAAGCCAATCTCTTCAGCAGAAGCAACACAGCATTTAATGCTACACACATCTGCACATTGTGGACACCGTAAGTGGAATGGTTAGTCACACACCAGCACTCAGGGTGCACGTAAAATAGGGAACAATTAAAAATATACACTTACCAAAGCTAATTTAAATCCTCGTAGAGACGGCTGGACAGTTAGTTTTATACAAGTAGGAAGCAGGCTCAGGAATGTTACAGCAAAACTAAAAAAAAAAAAAACAATGCAAGAAAAACAGCGCGAATACTTCACTGATATCATACAATCACTTTTGAAATCTCTGTGGAAGTTCCAGATTTCATTGTAATTTTCAGAAGTACAAAATCCCTCAAGGAGACTCAGTTACAGAAGAACAGCACCGAATGGTCTTTGCCAACATAAGTGCTTTTGAAAAAAGAACGAAGTATTTCCATTAGTATTTCAGATGCTGTAAACCTGAACTTGAATGGTTCACTTATTTGAAAAAAACATGAACTCCTATTTTTTAAGAGCATTAAAAGATGTAATTATTCCTTGAAGAAAAAAGCAAGCGAATTTTAATTTGCTCTTAACCAACTACATAGCTTAAGTCACTTCATAAACAAGCAGGAAATTCTGTAGTCATCGGTATTCCAAACAGTATCTGGGGAAACCCTTACCACTTGGAAGAAAAATACACTATAAGAAAGAAAACATTTTCTGAAGATTTTAAACGCCCCTTCTCACAATTCTTCAACAAGAATTACTGATGTTGTGAAAACCCCTGCAGATGAAAAGCTACCTAAAGCACTTCAGCTATGTCTTACCTGAGTTTGAGCTGAGTTTGAGGTGATACTACGTTCTTGATCTTTATAAGGACACTTAGACTGCACCAAATATTGGCCACTTTATCCTGTGGAAGAAAAACAAACAGATAATTAGTCATTAATTGCACCATTTAAGCTTATGTTAGTGACAGCAAGTTGGGGGGGATCGTTGGGTTCTTATATGACTGTAAAAAGACTATCGCCAGTGTGTATCATATTCTGAGATGTAATTTAAATGATTCCCATCTTCAATCAAATATGCAAAGTTCCAGGAGACTCAGCTACAAGTCCTGACAAGAAACAGCTCTTCAGTGCAAGAAGAGCTACGTCTTGACTCATGAGACCACGCATTTTGTGAGAGTAAGGCTCTGAAACCACCTGTCCCTAGGAAATCTCTGATTAAACAATGGCACATACAAACCTTTGTTCAAATGTGAAGGCATTCTATGTACTGTCACATTTCATTACATACCTGAAAGTCTTTAGCCGTGCTTACTGCCTGCTAGCAATGACAGAGTTAACCACTAATAAATCAAGAAGTCTAAAGACATTAGCAGTTGTGCTAGGATCACTTTCAAAATTAAATTTGTAACTACAGCTATCATGCTCTTGAAACTCATCCCTAAACAGCTGCTTGAATCACAGCTGTGTAGACATAACAGCAAGCAAGCTACTAGCACCAGCAACTGAGCCATCTTCCTCACATGCTCACTAGCAATACAGAATATGCACTTCAAATCTGCTGAGGATTACAAGTGAACAGAGGGTTTGGCAGCACCAGCAAACACACAAGACGCCTACTTAATAGCCAATATGATTTTACAACCATCAGCATTTGTTACTGCTCCTGTAAATGGGAACCGATTCAAAGAACCTGTTACACGCACCCCAGTATAAATTTACTGCGCATTGCTTACGTGGACAATTTCTCATTTTATCTAGATTAGCATCCAGCAAGTCACTCCCCTGATCAACTGAGAAAATATTTGGGCTAATATTAGACTAAAATCCTTAAGCTTTGTCAGACTCGATGGTTATTGTTTCTTACAGATTTTAAGCTTCGCGCTGGATAAAAAGTGTGGTGACCAAAACTACTGATTTATAAATTTCAGGTAATTCCTAAGGAATAGGGTCATTGTTTTTCAGGGGGTCAGGAGCCTTTTTGTGCATTTGTTTCTTAAAGCAACAACAAAGAGAAAAAAAAGATTAGAAGAAAAATTAAGATGAATCAAAGCATGTATTTGCTTAAATCCCTGTGAGATCAATAACTGAAAATTCAAAGTTACATTTCACTGGTTGTACTTGGTTGATAATCTGCCTTTAAAAGCGTGATACTAAGATTCATGCCTGACTAAGCAAAACACCTACAACTCACTGCCACTTTGGAAATGAGCAACCTTTCTTTTATCAGTGCTACTCCTGTAACAGGAGGTAAGTGAGTAATTGCTTCAGCGGATTACGGTTGCAGTACTCAGCACCTTGCAATATGCAAATGTCAGCAGCCTGAGGAAAAGTAAAAGCAGAACTTCCCAAGACTTTTGGAAAATACTGAGGAAACTCGCACTGAAGATGCGAGCTAGGTCAATAAGGAAAAACAAGTCTGCACCCAAATGCTTTTTATATAATTAAACCTGACAAAAAAAAAAAAAAAAAAAAAGCTGAGCACAGAGACAGAGACTGAATCTGTTAAGGTTTTATCTTCTGACACTGTCAATTACTATGGAATCTGTGTCGATGGAAAAATGTATGGATTGAGGTATGGGTTTGATGATGGGATAAGTGTTGTCTACTCATATAATATTCTGGAAGATGCCAGCTGAGCTGGGGTTAAATACTGGATTAAATAACTGGCAAGAAACGACTGCTGAAGAAGCCATCTCAAATTACTAGTTCTGTGGTGTGTCTCCCACATGAAATCCCTAAAGGTCATGATGAAGGTTTCTCAAGGGATCTAAGAATACAGAACATTTACAGCAGGGCGGGGGAGAAGAAAACATGCATGCCTCAAACAAGCCTCGGTCAATGGGGAAGAGTCTTCTGAGTACTTGCATCATTTGTTCCACGTCGGTACAGAACGGGAGCCAGCACGCAGCAAAGGAGACCACCACTGTCCCTGCTATTTTAGTTAACAATACCAACCTGCAATAAAGAGAAAAGCTTACATCAGAGAAGATAAATCCAGCTACTCTTAACAAATGACAGCGAACCTAAATCTTTTTTTAAAAAAAGAAAACAATGTAAGAAGTCTGAACGAAAAGAGCTACCAGTACCACAGAAAGAGTTCATCATTCCCTGATTAGTGAGAACAACGCAGAGCTACTGCTGCCCATCTAACCTGGTTGCCTGTCATAGCCCAGATTTAATTTAGTGGACAGAATGAATAGTGCTGAGAAAAGGCCCCTTAAGGGATTTTGCTATCTTTGCAGTAGAAACTCCTAATGTAGATCTCAAAAAGAAATGCTCATTCTACAAGAGAGGAATGCACTGTGACAAAGCAAGTATCTGGCACTAGAAATTAATTCAGAAGTGAGAATATGCAAATAAGGAGAATCACATTGCCAATGCCAGGCTGTGTGGGTGTATTCTTGAACAAGATAAAATGATTTAAAGTCACTTACCCCTTTCCTTTCAGTCCCTTCTTGAAGCATTTTCCAAGTAAATAGCAAAAAAAGGGCAGAGAATGGTAGAGTTCCATTTGCTTATAATTTAAGGCCAAGCAAAACGCCACTGACCCCAAAAGGTCCCAGTCATAAGACAAGCAAAGTACACCCCACAAGGCAAAGCCAAGGCTCACTGAGTTGTATATGTTTTTTTAATGTTAAGGACAAGAGACACATCTTAGTACTGGAGTTAGTAACAAATGCCCTGAGGTACAAGTGTAAAGGAGCATGGAAAGTAAGTTTTTCTAAGTTTGTTTTAAAAAAATGTTGACAGTTGTGACTATCTTCTTTGGAATTTTACTTCTATTTAAACACTATTTTTTAGACTTGAATCAAAGCTTGCATAGACAAAAAGTGTGAAGAGTTGTTGCATTTGTGTTAATTATAAATGTAACATATAGTCAGGCAACCAAGCTTTGATCTTAACTAGTGAGAGTACTACTAGTGCTAGTAAACTACTAAGATGCATCAGAGTAGCCCTTTTGTTTGTTTGTTTTTCCAGTGACAGTATTTAAACTGTGTATTGTTTAGTTCAAAGATTGTTGGGGGTTTTGAGATCATATTCTACTTGCAATACATCCATGACCAGACCCCTTAGTTGCTAATACTGTACAAACAACAAAAATAATAGCCACTGAAAGCAGCATTACTTCCTTCAGACTTTGAAAACAGGTTTCCTAGCTCAGTGAAGTTTGGAGAGACGAAGGTACTATTAAAACTCAACAAAAGATTCGCTTTGTCATTTGCTGTTATCATTACACAAGGAGAGAAACAACAAAATGCTTGTATTCTTCGAAACTTCAAAATATTTTGTTTTCCCTCTGTCAATATAAATGGCTGTGACAACACATTCAGATTGTTGTTTTCAGCCCACTCAAATTTCCCACGCAAAATCACCACATACACTCGAGACCGCATCAATTTCACATCGACGCGTTGTTAAACCAAAAGGCTATGATCTTCAGGAGATGTGCAGCAGCAGTTAAGTAAATCTTTTGACTTCCTGGGAGTTGGTCACAGATAGTAAAGTTACTCGCACAGGAGTCACCTGACAGAGACCGCAGGAGACTGCGCAGTACGTCTGTACCCTTCAACAGGGGCTGCTGCGCCTGGGTTGTTACCTACACAATGTTTGCTGAACCTTGCCTTAACAAATTTGACACAGCAGATTCCACAACTTCCACAGACAACCTGTTCTACCACATCACTTTAATTAAGGTTTAAAATATTTTTCCATGTATTTGAAGACCAAATATTCCCTAGGTTAGTTTAGGAACATTATTTCTTGCCTTGTCCACCATAATGTGCACACATACAAAAACACAACAGATTATCACTTTCCTCTTCGTATCTCTCTTACGAATCATAAAACTAACCCTCAGCCTTCTACCGTCTCACCAGTTTCTCTCATCTAAGATGAACTATGTTCAGTCCCAGCCCTCCTCTTGTAAGTGATGGCTGCAGCCAACCTATATCTTTAAAGGGTGAGGCCAAAAATAGAATTTCAGAATTCCTGACCTGTAACTCAAATATCCAATAGCATTATGATTTTTTTTTCCCTTCCAAAGCTGCTTTTTAAGATGCATTGTCTTCCAAGTTCACCATGGACTCTCTTGGAATAAAAAACACAAATTAGTAAATGATTGGCTTATCAAACCTTGATTTAGTAGATGCTGAGATTTAATATCCCCTTGAAATATTTGTGTCCACGTTTACCAGCTCCAAGATCATGTCCCTCTGCCACGTGGCACCGAGCAGCACTGCCTGGAACAGCCAACTAACAGCATTTACTTGCTGACGTGCAGAGTAAATGTAAGAACAGAGGTTTTATTAAAAAAAAAAAGACCCACCTGTGAAGGTGTCTACCACCTATATGGCCTACAGTTAGCTCCAACGACACAACTCGTATTAGATGCCTAACTTTTAACTGCCTAGGCATTAAGTGAAGTGAATCCAATCTCAAGTAATTGCAAAGACAAGACAGAACGGCACATTCTACACTACTCTGCTTGACACACTCCTCTGCCATCTCAAAAAGATCTCAGGTGACTTCTTCTCCAAACACAAATCACAGGAGCACAAGCCATTATTCTTTTCACTGTCGTACTACCGTTGACGTTTTCTTCAATAAAGTGACTGACAGAAATATGAGCTGCAGGCACAGACAGAATGCTATTCATGTTTGGATTGATTTGTCCCAATAGCAGCTCTTTATCTCCCATATATTCTAGACTTTAGAGTTTTCTCTAACACTTCTGCTTTGGGGTAGGCAGAAGCCCCTCAGATGCCTAAATATACAAAGGTAACCTTCCCCCCAGCTAGAGACAAGTACCAAAGATGAGTGTTACTCCCTAAATGGAAATTTCTTTCATTTCACAGCAAAACAAGGATACTGGAAGTGTCCATGGTCAATAAGAATGACACCTGGATAAAGCAGTATACAGAGAGCGGTGGAAACCTGGAAGGAAGGATCAAAACAGAGGGAAAAATAATTACTTGTAAATTAAACATCAGACATGGGAACTTATACTATTTCTCCAACAGAAAAAATTGCCCCTCCATCATGCATCCTCTCCAATTAATCTTCTGTCAGTAACATTTTAAGGAATGAAAATGGATAAGAAAATATTGAAGATGAGCCTACCCTTTACCAACTCAAAGATCACCCACACCCATCTTAAACTTCAGAAACACTCAAAAAATTGGAAGACTTAGTACCCCAGAAGGGTATTTGTTCTACCATAAGGAGTGTATGAGACAGAGCAGCTCCTAGATTCCCCTATGTCACATCACAAATCTTGCTTTTACTACCCAAGTAATAAATTCAGAAGGAAATACAATTCAAGAGTTCATGGCTACTAAACTTCAGTGCATCCTGTTATTGAAGGCATTAAAATAATTGCTGTAAAATAAGTTAATGGCTTTTTTTTTTTGCCTGAGAAGTCCTTCATGTAAGATATACTGATCGTCATCAGTTTTATGTCAACTGAAGCCATCACAATGTTCTATACGTTAATTAACTCTTATCCTGTTAAATTCCTACTGTTTTAACAGTATGGGTTTTATCGTTTTTGCTTTTTAATTGCACACACATCAGATACTTGCCTGCTTTTTAGTAGATGTTTCCTTTAAGGAACAACAATATAAAATAACTGCCGGAATATAAATCAGCAAATCAGCAACCAACACTGAAAAACAAAGATCACCTTTATGTTAGGAATCTCCCACACACCTCATCTTAGTACAATTCATGTTGCATATTTTTTTTTGTCTGAATTGAAAATTTTTGCTTACAGTTAGCCTCCTAACGCTCCACGTCTCGGTTGTATTTTGTGTAAAAACTCAGATAACTACAGTGTCAGATAACTTTTGACTATCTGTTGAATGTGGGCTTTGCAGCTGTATCTTAACATGAAAACTTCATTTTAGTCAATCACCTCAAAGTTCCAAAGGCAGGTGGTTACAGTTGCAGCTCAACACACTTTTCCATTGTCTCAGGTTGTGTTAAAGTCAGTTCCATTATTTTAAAGATAGCTCAGGTTTAACAGTTACACCAAAGCTATTTTTTCCCCAGTTAATTTTGGGGAAGACAAAGGAAAAATAAAGGCGAATAAACATTAAAATATCAGGAAGTTCTTCATTAGAATAAACTTGGTGGTTTCTCTTTAAAGGACAAAAAGAAATAGGTCTACAGAATTTGATCTCATCAATGTTTCTAACGCTATCATTTCTGATGTCCAAAAGCTGCTGCTTCCATGTGTTCAGCTGTTTTGACTTCTGGCACAGCCTCAGTCAATAACGGAGCGTACACTAGTTCCTCACATGCCAAAATGAGAGAGGCATTCTTAATTCTCAAAAGAAATCAGCTAGGAGAAGATCCAGTCAAGGTTGTGGTTTTTTTTTTCCCCTTTTGACAGAACATATAGTTCAAAGGCACAAATAATTAACAAGTTCTAGATTATGCTAAATTTCCAACATATTTTTGTGTGAATTATCAGTGATGAGGTTAAATAGACTAAAATTATTTGGTTTTGATCATCTGTCCACAGCAAGTATATTTCAGAGGAACAGTGAGAAAACAAGAACCAGCAGGTTCACCTGCCTACAGCTATGTCAGATCCTGCTGGTGCTTAAACCACCGGCTGAATTCTTAAGCGTTGCCTTAATAGCTTGTGAAAAGTCTCAGATTATTTCTTTGAACAGATTTCGGAAAGCATGCTGTTATTACAAGATAAATATCCTCTGCTTTTTTGGTCACGGGCTTTGAAAGAAAATTTTAAAGAAATCAGTTATTCGGTATAATGATCATTTTGTAAGCTTCAGCCACAGTTAAACAAATATGGCCTAGGCATTAGCAAAGCAAATACACTGACACTTTATAAAGGTGTAACAACAGCTGACACTGAGCATTGAATTATTTTAACGCATTATTTTAATGGTTATTGTTTAAAAAGTGTTTTGCAGTCCTCCAAATCCATCAGTGGCTTGTCAAGTGAGTTGATTTCAAAATTAATAAAGACCATTTCAAGGATAATTAAGTTCTAGAGATTTTTTTGTTTTGTTTCAATCAATTATTAGATACCAGAGAGGTTTGGGAAGCACAGAAAAAAAAGCTATTGATGAACGACAAATCCTGCCACTGTTATCAGGAAGCATTTTGTGGAACTCTATACTGTTACATGAAGCAAAAGAGAGATTTAAAATGAAAGAAAACAGTAACAAGATAACTTGGCATCTGCCATTGCTCAGAGAGCAGAAGTTCACTGGATGGATTGTTTGTTGTCCTACTCTAACAGCTAATGAATTAAGTTATTTAAATTTTTTAGCACTTGTTTTACCCTTTTCTTTTGCAGAGACAGTTCAGAATAATCAAATGGTCAGAAGAGTGACCACAAGAAAATGAGACTTCGCATAAAAGTGATAAAATATATATTTTTTACTTTTTGTTAACTCAGGTTTATTTCCAGAAAGTAGCAACCATTAAAAAAAAAAAAGTGACATCTTTAAAATATCAAATACGTCCCTTTTTTAGGTAAAGTATAAAAGCTCACAATTAGAATCCTTCAGTGAAAGCCAATGTGAAATACTTTTACAATAAAAACAGGCTAAACTGAAAGTAAAAAACATATCCATTGGAATGAAAGGGAAAAGAAAAAAAATGGCTGTAGACTACCAAAAAAGTAGCCTTGTTTTAGAGTTTTTACTGATTTGGTTTGGTTAAAAACTTCTCCGCATATTTAATGCTATCAGCTTCACAAACGACAGCAGAAGAGAACAGAACAGAGGGGTTTGGACCTGGCCAAGCCACCCAACCGATCTGAAATTGGTGAAGACAGAGAAGATGCATGAAATTAAACATGCTAGATTAGTAAACCAGACAGATCTGTGTAATCTTCCTAAGAAATATATTTTTCCTACCTGTTGTGCGCATAAATAACTTATGCGGCTGACTCTCATACCCCCGAGAAGCGTGGAGAGCAATCCAATCAGGATTTATTAACTTTGCACTGTAAAACAAAGTACAGGCACATCAAAATGTGAGACAGTTCTCATTTCCCTTTACACTCCTTTCAGCAATAAAGATGACATGCACAGGAGCATATTCCAAGAATTAAGATGAATGAGAAGAAATATTTCAAAGAGCAATAATGATCAATGAAAGGCTTTCCTCACTTCTAGACCTGCTTATACTATAGAATTCAGCTGCTAATTCACAGTTAGTAAAAAAAACGTTTGAGAAAACAGAACACAGCATTTACTGGGACAAGATAGCTACCTTCAGTCTAGTTCCACTGACTTTAAAAAAAAACAATTGTAAATACTTCTCATGCTTAAGTATTAAATATAAACCATTTACAGTTCACATAGATGCCCCACATAACTGTGCCTGTGCACTTTAACCTACATTCTTATTCCATAAGTCTCATTCCAATAGCAGTAAAGCTCTTGTGGAAAAAGTATTCCAATAACAGAATTCTATTTACATGATATCCAGTCATCAAATGTCACTCAGGCTCCCAATACAAGAGAAGTTTCCCATGCAGTGCACTCAATTCCTACAACACTTTTTTTTTTTCCTCTGTGCATCACTGATCCAACAATGGCTTACATGAAAAACTAAAAGCTAAGTCACATCTAAATCTGCACAAATTTAAGGACTTGGCAGAATAATTTAATCCTTCAGTCCCCCTTGCAATAAATACGAGACAGAAAAATAGCAGTATTAGTTTTAAGCAACAGAGATACTCAAAATTTATTTCCCTAGCTTTAAAGTAGCAAACAATACTTTCAATTTCATCAGATCAGTGGTTTTTAGCTCCTAGTTTCTCTCCTCAGGCAGGAAGAAAAAAAAAAAGTCAATTTGGTGTTTTCTGTTCCTCCCAGTAGTAAATACTTCAAACAACAAACTTACATGTAAGCACACAAAAAGCTGTGGTAGGCAGTAAGAGGTGGATAATCAAGGCCCCAGTACAGGAGGTTGTTGTCACTTGTATTGAAGTACCTGAGAAAAAAAATATTCACGTATATACATACATATACATGAAGAATCTGCATTTACAGCTTTGTTTAGGCCCAAGGAAAAGGCTGAACAGTAAACCAAATATTTTTTACCAATGTACTCAAAATTCAAAAGGAAGTTAGCAACTTCTTTATCTGTCTTATTTTACTTTACACACACAAAAAAAATCTCAAGCAACATAAAAGTGAAAGGGATTCAGAATATACTCACTTGTATTTGCAGAACAGATGATTTTAAAAAACTGTTAGAACTTACTTACCTGAAGGGGAAAAAAATACATTACGAGAACCACATTTGATAAAAATCCAGAGACTAAGACAAAGCCTGCACAAAACCAGTATCTACTGTAACTCTAGATATTTACATGGACAGCTTCAGAGGTCCTCACCTCCATCTACAAACACAACCTGTATTTTTAATGTGTGTTGATTATCCCTGAATACAGCACTCAATTTGCCAATAAGGGAATAGAAACTATGTAGTTAAAAGGAGATTTTAAAAAGAACGGGAATTCACTAGTCATTTTACTCATAAACATCCTAGACTTCCTTTTTCTGGACTTGGAAGGCATATTTAATATGCAACAATGATTTCTGTATAATTAACATTTACCTGTCACTCTTTTACACTGTAGTTTACCAGAAGCTGTGGACTGCTGCTGTTCAAGAGATCTTAATACAAAAGTTTTGAAAAAACATCAGTGGAAGTTATGCTACAGAAAAGCAGCTAAGCAGAAATGAAAAAATGTGACCTAAAGGTATTAAACAGACAAACATAAAGCAGTGCAGGGGGCTAAAAAAAAGTTTCTTAAAAGCTCCAAGTTACCAGAGTTATGCCTCCTGAACAACCAACACAAAGTGATGAATCTCCATCATTTTTGTCAGCCACAACCAGTTTACCTTTTTCTACCTCAGAAGAAAACTCAAGAGGAGGATGCGAGACAAAGGAAAAGGATTTTCCCACTTGTAATTCCATCGTGTCTGTATTTCTACGGAAGGCTGGCAGCAGTTAGAACTAAGTCACCTCCAAAGGAGGAACAGAAGGCTTTATCCAAGGAAAACAGAAGTTACAAAAAGAAGGCACCAGACCCGTTATACCGCACAGTGAAAAAGACTGACTAGTCTATTCTACCGCCAAGGGGCATGCTCTTGGCTTTTCCAGTTTCTCCCTTTAAATGCGGTGAATTTTTGACATTTATTATTGTAAATGATGTTTCTTGAATTCCTTATGAGCTGTCTGAAGTACCTTATGAACTCATGATAAATCACAGTTCTTTGAGCTCCATCTCTGTGTCTTATCCTACCACTCAACATTGCTCGTGCCAAGGCAGTTCAGATTTTTCACATGGATTTTAATAGTCTGCAACTTAGTAGAAAGCTTTCCAGTTATGTTGCAGGGTATTTTTTTTAATTTTATTTTACTTTCCATCAGCTCCTAGCTCCAAGAAAACCAGTAATATTTAGTAAAAAAAAAAGCCTTCACAGTTTTAATTAGTGGTATAATAAGAAAGGATATCCTTTAATACATAATGACAAGACTCTCAAAAATATACTAGAACTACTTAAATCCTGGCCTCTGGCTCAGAGAAACCTCACATAAAGGAAGTACCAACCATACTGTAGTTTACTCCAGCATTTAAAAAAAAAAAAGTCTTTTTTCCAGATCAATGAGAACATGCATGCGATGTGCAGCTGTATTACCTACACAAGGCTGTTTAACAACAAAAACAGTCTGTGAAAAGACTGGGAGATCTAGAGATCTTCTAGGACTACGTCCTCACAACTGCTCTCTACATTTACCTCGACAAATTCACAGAACATGTGCTCTCTGCCTAGGCAGCTTTTCTAAGCGCTAAACAAATAACACTAGAAGCAGTTAGAATCTCAGCTTCAGATTTGAACACTATCTTTAAGTACCAGAGTATAAAATCTTTTGATATTGCAAATTTGTGTAACACAGGAGGGGAAAGAGATCTCAGCACTTGACAAAGTAATCCCTTGTATGTCAGCTGAAGTGTTTTTTTTTCCAAAGTCCCCAAACCAAGTACGACCTCACCAGAGATTCAATTCCCAAAGCATATCCAGTCTGAAAAACTTCTGTTATAAATAAAACGAAGAGCTAATACAACAAGACCGAGAAGCCCAACTGGCAGCCCATAGGCTAAGCACAGCCTGCAGTACAGTTTCATCTGACCCCTGGGAATTCCTAGAAATAATGACTGCTATAACTCTTAATTTTAGGTACATACAGTTCTGCGTAGCAGAAGGGATTGAAGGTGCCAACTCTATTATTACGTCAGCTCTCCAATATCCCACCTCTGGCACAACGAGAGGTTCAGACATTCCAGAAAGAATGAAACAAAACGATAATACAGACACTACGTTGTGACTTCAGATCATCCCGTAGAGCCATCTGCAAAGTTCCACACAGTGCCAGATTTCAGGACCGGCCCCACATATTTGCAGAAATAGTTGAATTAATATCTTCTTCTATTCTGAAGTACGTCTATTCCCCAACAGAAAACTGAGAAAAATAAATGACTCCACAAACAGAATGTAACTAGCCCTGCTGAAGGATGACCTGGAGTTTCTATTTGTTCTGGGTTGCATTGTGGCTATGACTAAATACATTTTACTATTCTGTACGAGCTGTAGGAACCCTACAAATAATATAAAAGTAAAAATACTGGGAATAATTTTCATACTGTTCTGAGTAATCTGTAGAAATATGTTCAATATCCTTAAATCTAGATTCCAAGCAACCCCAGTTTAAAATCTATACAAAGAACATGGGTGTGAACAAAGAATTCCCGGGTATAAAAATCAAACTGAGCCTCCAGCACAAGAATTAAAGTCTCTGCGCTCACTGGCAGGCCCCTGCCTTTCAGCTTCGGTGAGATGAGCAGAGTTTGGGTTTTGTCAGCGCTGATAATTATGAGAGCTTCTGTGCAGCAGAGAACTGGTTGACACTCCGGAAGCTGAACTGATTTATTTTGAAATAGTAACGAGGCTTCTCCACAACCTCTCATGTAAGCTTACTTAAAAATTGCTCCTTGACCTTTCCAGTCAATTCCAAACAAAGCTGGAGCTTCACAACAACACAGTTACCTACCAGCCAGAACATCCCATTGTACAAGCTAATACCTAACAAGTCAAAATTCCAAATTTTAGCATGTTTATTTTGTGAAGAAGAAAGTATTTCACTCTAAGTACAGGATGATACTATCTTACCACAAAAGGATTTTTTAGAATAGTTCTGGGAACAGTAAAAGATGTTGCAGAGATCTCAGACAAATGTATATTTAAGTAAGGCATGACACAAAGTTTCATTACGTTTACCCCTTTGTAACCTGAACCACAATAGCACTACTTACCACTGTCTGATGGGTACGTTGTAAGTAACTTCTTGCCAGTGTCTCTGGGCTTCATAGTCCCCGTACATAGGTGGTTTTCCTGCACCTAAAAAAGAGGTTAAAGCATTCATTGACGTATTCTGTTTAAACAAGTTGCTTTTCCTCAAGATATTTATTTGCATAATTACATAATACTAATTTTAGTCTCCATTCCTCTGTTACATTTGGGAATAAAATAGAGACCTCATCTGCTATGCTGTCTAACAGTTAAAAAGGGTTAGACATTCTTTTGGCTTTCTGGATATTTCTGTGATAAGCATTTATCAAGATATTCCACTGTGAAGAATGGCTTCCTCATCTGACAAAAAAAATCATTACCGCGTGGAGATGAAAAATGTGGCACATTCTCTGAAATAAGAAAACACGCGTAATAGACACCTCACGCTGATTTTGAACAAACTCTGCTTTTTCAGTAAACAATAATTCAGTAAACAATAATTCAGTAAACAATAATATTCTCACTTGCACTGCAGCCGTGTCATGTGGTACCTTGCTACTGTAATTAACAACCAGCCTTATTTTTAAATTTGCTTAGAACTAGCACCTGCCACAAGCCCCCAGTTCCTCTCCCTTTCCTCTGCTGCCTGCTCTGCAACGCTAGCAAGAACATTGCATATTCTGTCCTTCTCCCCACGACTGTTAATAGAGTTAACACGAGCCGCTTCCTAAAACAGGCTGTTCAGTACACTGAATAGGTTCAGAAGAAAAAAAAAATCTTGTAATCTACAAAACCTTCTAAATAACAACTGTTCCATTTCAGTTTACAGGAATTCTCTCTCACATTTTTTAACTGATTGTTACGTAGCAGTTTGCAAAGGCAATTACGTTAAAGGACACTTTTCATACACGCATACATAAGTCTCTCCGAAAACTAAAGTTTGTTTTCTCCCCCCCCCCCCAAAAAAAAAAAAAGCTTTATCAGTACAAATACCTCAGATGTCTACTCATAAACATTTCCTTAACATAAACTGAACTCTGATGAAGGCAGTGTGTTAAGCATCTTCATCACAGAGTTTATTTACTTCTATTAACCTGTGCTTATTGAGAACAGAAACCGGACTGATGGTGCTTCCAGTAAAATATTGACACTAAAGAGACAGAGATTTAAGAGTTTCCTTAAAATCCAGGGAAGCCATCTATAACTTTTTCCCTGTGATCTATGTTTGCGGGAGACACGCAAGCTCAGATATCTACTATTTATTCCTGAGTAGTAGAGAGAGTAGATTACCTCTACTAATTTATTCCTGGGTAGGAGAAAGAACAGATTATCTTCACAGTGTACAACATTCAAATAAAAGTTTCCCAATTAACTGAAGTTACTGGAGAATAGGAGTTTTATCAGGGTCCATTCTATAGCTAAAAATCAAGTGGAACAAAGAAACCTGTCACAGCATTGCTGAAATACAAAAAGGTGTTATCCACGGGTACCTTATGCACACACATTTTATTTCAGCTTTATCCCTTCTCAAGGAAAAAGAAAAAAGGAGAAGAAAAAAAGAAATTGACTTCTGAATGATGAAATAAGATCTTAATCCAAAGGTTTTGTTTCTAAAAGCCAAATACAGAGATTGACACACTTCAGTTAGTTTGCAAATCGGTATTTGGCTTCCTTCTGCAGCATGCATCAAGTATGCAGACAAAAAGAATTAATAAAAAAATGATTTTTTTAAAGGTATCACAAATGCTATAAATTTACAGTGGTCTTAATCAGTTTTAGTATTAAACAGGAAGCAAATTTTTAAAGGTCTGAAGCTGCCTTTCAACACAAGTATTTAGCTTCTACTCACTTAGTAGGAGCTTTGTAATGCGTAAAAAAACTCGGATCTACAAAGCCTACTTTTTCTCAATAATTATACAAGACCAACTAATCTACGGTCATCATAATTAGTAACCTTGCAAAGGCAGGTATTAGTGTTCTGTTTTAGAATCATAGAATTGTTGTTTATCCCCATCGTGACCTTAATTCAAGAGAGAGATCCAGAAGCATGCTAGATGGCAAGCAACAATAGAAGGGAAATGATACAGGAATCCAAGCCTATACAGTAAATTAGGGCAGAATTAACTTCCTCACATCTGGCCATCCATGCCACGCATGGCTTCAGAGTATGCTGAATCAGCATTTCTACCAGAGCCTGCTTCGGAGAGCGATGACTACTTCTAATCCTTTGCTCAATTATACCACGCTGAACAGCGGTGAAAGCAAAAAGGGAGCGTGTCCGTTTAAACGCTGCCCTGACCAATTTTTTTCTTGTCCCTGTAATTAAAGATTTATTACATCTGAAGGAAATCAAATCGGGAGGGGGAAGGTTCTAGTGTACTTTTGCATTGGTAACTCTAACGTTCAGATTTGTCTTTTTTTTTTCCAGACCGCTATAGCTGGAAGTTGAACACTTTAATAATTTGTTCGATTGGGTCAGACTCAGTTTTCCTTGTTCCAAACGAAATTATACAGTTGTTCTGTATGAAACAAGCGTGCGTGCATATGAAAAAATACAGAAAAAAAAAAATGTTATCTTAGTTCTGTCTTTATTTTAAGACTCTATCAGAATCTGGACTGCTTTGAAATTTGTCAGCTTAAAAAAAATAGTTATCAATGCAAATGTAAATACGTACAGTGCAGAAATTCACTCTATTTTGGCAAAAGAGAGGTTGTTTTTCTGTATGTGGGTGGGTAGAAGAGAGCCTCAGCTATTGGCAGAACGACTCTTTTATGATGGCATTTTCAGGAAGCGAACTAAAAATAACTATTTAAGAAGGTACGCATGCAATTTATCTTTGAGCAAACTCCTTCATGTAAATAAAACCCAGGAGTTACCTGTTTAAAAACCATTAGAATAGTACTGAACAGCTCCAGCTGCACAGGGGATGAAAATCCCAATTGCCTTAACAAAAAAAAAAACAGCTGAATTTGACTGAGCTTGTGATTATTTTAGCTGATGGAAATGGAACGTAACAGCGCATTAAAAAAAAAAAAAAGGAAGAAAGAAAAATCCACAGAGAGCAAGCTTTGTGCAAGTCTGTGCTAAGCACAGCATTGCCATTGAAAGGTTTGAAAAAAATTTGGTAGTTCTTTGCAAGTATTAGGAGATGGGGAGGAGAAATGCTCATCTATTAAAAGAATATAGCTCTCGTTCACGCTGTAAACAATCTGAAGCAAGTCCAGCTATGGGGCACAACATAATCACTCACTCCACGTCACCTTTGTGCCATCTTCATTACCACCAGTACAGTCTTATCTAAAAATAATTTCAGGTTATATCTGTTATAGAACTTAAAGGATAAGATTAAACAAATATATGACAGGACTGTGGTAATACTCTGCAGCTACAGCACGGGCTGAACAGCCAGCTGTTCTTTTGCTACTCCTAAGACATTACTGACCCTGCCTCCACCCCCAAGTTGTATTTTTTTTTTTTTTTCAATATTTTGTTCCAAGTGGCTGCGAAATCTACCATTGAAAACTCCAGAAAAATAAGAACAAGGTACTATACAAACCTTGAGGAAATAGGCCCTAAAACACAACAATACTTGAAGTAACGCACTGCTTCCTACTTGCATGATTTTACATTAATTTAACATAAGCTCCATAGTTCACCCTCACGTGGTTATTTCACAGACCTCGAGCAAGTATTACCTGAGTAAGAACTAAGCGACACAGTCCAGCGTTCGGTAAGGGCCAGTAAAACAGTAATTGTCATTAAGCTCCACTTCTCCATAGCTGGTCTTTGTAAGAAGCCCAAAGGTACCTGAAAAAAAAAAAAAAAAAAAAAAAACACCAGAAACATTGCTGTGATACCGTCTGGGTTCGTTCCTTAGGCATTTAATGGCAGTAGTGATAATTGCTCCTGGTGCTGAGCTATAAGCTGACCAAGCATTGACGAAATGCATAGATACATCCCCAGGCTTCATCCTAATGAGTGCCACCAAATTTGTTACCGCAAACATAGCACGTTTCGACACAAAAATGGTTAAGTATCTTTAGTAGCTCGTGAATTAGTATTTGGCTCTGAAAAGAAAAACGTTCTCAAAGAGATGTTGACAAGCATGCAGTTTATAGCAGCAAATAAATGCCCCCGTATTTGGTCAATGTCGCTTAATTTCTGGGCTAAACACAGCACAGCTGAGTTATGGAAAGTGTAGATTAGTAGGGGATTCTCTTCTGGCTTAAATTTATGCTAAAATTTATATAATAGCTACATGTAACAACACTAAAGGTTGCTACGTCTACCACATGCATCAACCATGGGACCCAAGTAGCAGGAAAATGGTGATACTGCCCTACGCCAAAGCCACAAAGAACAGAAAACGCAAAAACTTGACCCGGAACACCAAAACTATTTCGGTCTGAGTAAGAAAAGAAAGAAAAGAAGAAGGAAAAGCAGAAGAATTAGCTCCAGCCTTGGCAGCAAAGCACAGGGACACACCACCCTGCACTACACCTGTGCCTGAGGGGGCCGGGGGGAAGCTTATATCCCTCAGGTAGCCGCTGGCAGGACCCAGGGGACACAAGGGGGACACAAGGGGGACACACGGGGGACACCGAGCAGACCAAACGAGGGACAGAAGGGGCACACCACACGGGGGTCACAGCCACACTGCCCCTCTCAGCGCCCCCCGCCCGCCCTGAGGGAGCGGGCGGCGCCCGCGCCCCTCCTCCCCCCCCCCCCCCGCCCTGCCCCGCCCCTCCCCGGCGCGCGCCCCCTCACAGGACACAACGGCCGCGCCGCGCGCGCGCGCGCTTCCGCGTTCGAAGAGGCTGCCGGGCCTGCGCGCGCGCCCCGCAGGCGGGGAGGGGAGAAGGAGAGGGGCGCTGCAGCGCGCGTGCGCCGAGACCCGCGCGTGCGCAGTTGGCCTCGGAGCCGGGCATGGGGGCGGGGCCCGGTCCTGTCAGCGGCGGGGTGAGGGGAGAGTGTGTGGGGGTGCTGCTGGGGGGAGCGCTGCCTGGGGGTCAGTTCTTTCCTCAGGAGAGAACCCGAATCGTTGATTTATTTGTTTTAGTGGGAGGAAAGCGGCTGCTGGAGGATCCGTGCTTCAGCAGCGATCTGAGGAGCTGCTCCTCAGCCGTTACGTGTGGGAGACAACGTCCAGGAGCCGGACCTTGGGCGCCACGGGCTTCTGTCTGACGGCCTTTCGGCTTTATTTCTGTGGTGCCCCTTCAGGTCCTAATAAAGTGCATAACATAACGTGAACGAGCCCACATCAGCTTCATACAGCCCGTACCAACACCGAAAAGTGCGGTCTCTGTTCTTAATATTGATGTTTTTCTTCCGGCTGCGTGTCTAATTGAGATCAGGATATCCAATTTAGTAGAAAACATATATATATATATATGTATATATATATAAAAACCAACACCGCATAATCAGACTTTCATGACTTTCCAGAGCAACTGGTGACCGTGCTCTCCTTGGGCAGGAATCCCAGGACTGGAAGTTTTAAGGGATTTAGAGTAAACAGACAAATAAATAAATAGAAAATATTAGTTCCGTTGGAGGGGACCCACGGAGAGTCCAGCTGCCCGACCACTTCAGGGCTAACCAAAATTTAAAGCGTAAACCCAACCTGTTTAAAACCAAGCGCTGCAAAATGGAAGTGCGGTCAAGGAGCACCTGATCACTTAAAACATTAAGGTTTAAAATTAAGAGATTGTAGGAAAACAAAATTCTCCGTAGATTTTTTTTAAAAAAAAAAAAACATTTTCGGGTTATTTTCGAAATCTGCGGACATCGGACAATGCGATTATTATTAAAAAGGGTTCAGCATTGCGGGCCAGTGGAGATTGCTTTTTCCCCTTCGGGTTTTTCCAGCGCAACGAGGCCGCTGATTTCCATAACCCCAGCCGTCTGCAAGCGGAGAGCAGATTTTTAGACACGTCGGTGCCCCTCCACCTGCAGTCACCTCCGCATTTTCGGAAAGGGTCTCCTTCCAGCGTTACCTCAGCAGGGAGGGATGAAGAGAAGAGGAGTTCGTGGGCTTCTCTGGGCAGCAAACCTAATCCCCCCCACCCGAGCTGGCCGCCCTCGCCGGGTGCTGGGAGCCCCAGACCTGTTGGAAATGCCCCGTTACGGTCCTCAGCTGTTAGGGTTTGCGAGAATTAATCGCCTTGCCGCTAGAGGAAACGCTAGAGAGGGGGCTGAGGGGTGCCTGGGGAGGTGGGCAGGCACCTCAAATAACCGAGGGGGTCCGGAAAAACACCGGAGCCCCGGGGTGGCGAGGCAGGCTGGACAAGGGGTCGTGTCCCAGCCTGTCCCGGTCCCTGTCCCGAACCCCAGCCCCGTCCCCGTCCCGCACCCCATCCTCCCCGTTATCGCAGCCCGCCTGGTCTCGAGGTGCCATCGTTCCCTTCCCGGCAAAGCTTTTTTATCGAACGCCCCCGAAATACTTGCACCGGGTCGCGTCGCCTGGAATCGAGTCCCTGTCACCAGCATTTCCGCGGTGACTTTGAGCGGATCAATGCCTGGGAAAGGCATCGCGGGCACATCGAGCAGCGGGGCAGCCGGCAAGCGCCTGCCGTTCGGCCGCCGGCAGCAGAGAGAAGCCGATAACCAGCGGACAAACGCCTTTCCTTAACCCTTTGCAGGCAGCTCAGCCGGCTCTTTGCCTTCCCCCAGCTCCTGGGGCGATGGAAAGCCGAGCAGAGGCGAGGCAAAGCCCCCTCCCCCCCCCCCCCCGGGCACTCCGGATCTGCGGCCGGAGCAGAGCTCCCGTTCCCCGATCCGAATCGAGTGGCGCCCGCACCCCGAGCCCGAATTACTAAAGTTTGCTCAGCTCTTCAAACAGACGAAATGTCACGTTTTAAACGGGAGGGGAAGGCTCTACCTTGCTGACCTATTTTTCATTTCTGATTTAGAAAAAAAAAAAAAAAAAAGGCGAGATTAGCATGGATATTGCATTTTCAAGGACCTCGCCACTATTAAATAGACTGTTAAGTGCATTTTATGGCTGAGGAGTCTGTTCCCGGCTCAGTCGGGAAGACGTGCTAAGTTCATCTCTACCTGCTACATTGAACATTCACTGACTTAAAATACTTTCTGTGGGCGTAATACCTATGCTCTGTGTCTTTTAAGTACATAACGCTTTATGTTTTAGGACTGCCACAACGTAAATTCACCGCGAGTCCCCCGGAACGCCGCCCTGCTCCCTCCCGGCTCCGAGGACTCTGCGGCGGCCGGAGCCGCGGGCGCGCATCTTCCGCGCATCTTCCGCGCCTTCCTGGGGCGGCTCGGGGGGGGTCGCACCGGGTCCCTCCGGTCCACGAGCTCCCACGGGAGGCTTGAGGGGGGTCCCGGCCACCCCAGCAAATGGCCACGGGGGTCGGAGCCGGGGCTGAGCTGCGCGGGGGGCGCCCCCCCCGCGCCCCCCGTGCGCCCCAGAGCGCACCGGGACGCGTCGTGCTCTCGGGGCATCCGTCACCGGTCACCGGCCGCGTCCAGTTTTGCCACACGGGGCTGGGGAAGGAAAAGGAAGAGAAAGAAAAAGAAAAAAAAAAATCAAAAGGCTTTCTGCTGCCCCCCGCCGCCCCGCTCTGTGCCCGGGGGATGCCCAGCCCGGCCCCGCACCGGGGGGATGCTCCCAGCCCCCGGGGGATGGGTCCCGACCCCCGGGGGAGGTTACGGGGAGGGGGTGGGCTCCCGGTCCCCGCGCCCCCTGCAGGCCCCGTGCCGGCACTGCACCCCCCCCCCCTCCGGGAGCCCTCACCTGCCCGCGGGGCCCCGGCCCCGGGAGCCGCCGCCGCCCCTTCCCCGCGATGCTGCGGCACCGGGGGTGCTGCCGGCCGCTGTCGGGAGGGAGAGGAAGAGGGGACGGAGGTGCCGGGGGGAGGAAAGGCTGCCGGGACACACACACACACACACACACACACACACAAGGTGCCGGTTCCGCCGCCGGCCCCGCCGAGCAGCTCCCACCGCCGGGCCCGGAGCGCAGATGCCGAGCCCGTGGTATTGCTGCTATGCGCGGAAATATGAGCGAGCGATTTTCTGAGCAACAAAGGCTCGGGAATGGAATGAGCCCCTGTTATCCAGTGTCACTTGGAAGCCCTGGATCAGCAGCTTCTTGAGCCGAGAAGCGAATTCAAGCAGAGGCTCCTTCCTCTTTTCCCAGGGGGATCCGCTAAATATAGCGATAACCCCCGCGCGTGTTGCCCGCATCACGTACCATTTGCTGTTTGTGTAAAAACCGATTAGCCAGACACAACTGTGAAACTCCCCGCGACTTTTATGGCCGCAGCACGCCGACGACCCGCGGGGCTCTCCCGGCCGGGGGGGGAGGACCCCGGTGCCCGCTCCACGCCTGGCCCGGCGGCTCCCTGCCTGCAAACTTCCAGCCCCTCCTTTATCTGGGAGCATATATGCGGAGGTGTAAATATTGACTTAGGAAAAAAATAATATTTACTCCTCACCAGGAAAGCAAGGACTTTTTTTTTTTTTTTGCATTTTTTTTCCTTTTTCCCCAAGCTGCGCTCTCAGCTCCTCTCGCAGCCCCCGCCGCCCGTTCCCCCCGCAGCCGCAGCCGCTTTCTAGGACCCGAAAATCCACCGAGGCTTCCAGCACCGATGAAACCCAAACGTTTCGCCAGGGATAGAATAAAGCAGAGAGCCCGGGCAGTGCCGAGCGCCAAGGTCTCGCCTTCCCTTCGCAAGCCCGAGCCCCTCCTCAGCCGGGCTTTAAATCCCGCAACGCTGCGGTTATTTTCTCCTCTCGGCGGTCACAGTATTTTAGCCATGAAAACGCCCAGAAATGTACATTTTTAGCAGCCGTCCTCCAAACTTAGTTGCCGGGAATTAGGTGAGAAAGGCCGTTCCCTGCCGCCGCCGCGCCGAGCCGCTTCCCTCCAACGAAAGAGCCGCGCTCGGACCCCGCACGGGCACGGCTCTTCGTTTTTTATCCTCCCCCAAATAAATATTAGATTTATTTGGCCCTTGGATGGCCCCGGCGTTTTATTCAAAACCAATTCCCCCCCCCCCCCCCCCGAAAGCCGCGAAAGCCTCCCCGAAGCGTGCCTGCGGCGGCCGGGAAGGAAAAGCATCCCGCCGCACCGAGCCGAAAAAATTAAAGAAATTTTGGGGGAAAACACGGCGAGGCCGGGAGTCAAAGCACGGGGCAATGCCGGGGGAGCCGCGGCGATGCCGGCCCCGCAGCGAGCGGCCGGACCCGGACTCGGCTCGGCTCAGCCCGGCTCGGCTCAGCCCGGGTCGGCACAGCCCGGCTCGGCACGGCTCAGCCCGGCACGGCTCGGCTCAACCCAGCTCGGAACGGCACGGCATGGCTCGGTTCAGCCCTGCTCGGCTCGGCTTAGCCCGGCTCGGCACGGCTCAGCCCGGCTCGGCTCCGCTCGGCCCCGCAGCCGCCGTCGCCGCGCCTCTCAGACAAAGCCGGGCAGAGCGTTTTAAAAATTTATTTACAAAGTTGTGTACAACACGAAGGGATAACATTTAGAATACATATATTCATTCATATATAAACAGACTTCTATAATAGAATGACAGCGATTTCCTCCTCTTTTTTTTTTTCGTCTCCAAAATTCTTTTTTTTTTTTTTTGTCGCTGCTGTTCGTTCGTTTAATATTTAAAATTTCCCCCGCTTATTTCTTTATACATTTTTTTTTTCGTTTTGTTTTTCGTTCTCTCGCTTATTTCGGATAAAACCGCTCGGAGCGCCGGAACCTTCAAAAAAAGTGAAAGCCCGCGGCTGCTGCTCGCGACCGTCCTTTCGCCTCTTTAGAAAAATAAAAAGCCCGAAAAGCAGCGGCAGGCGCTGCCGGCAGCGGTCTGTCTGTGTCTGTCTGTCCGGCCGGCCGTCTGTCCGTCCATCCGAGGGGCGCGGCGGGGCTACCGGGCCGGCCGCTTGGGCTACCTGGCCGGCCACCTTGGGGCTACCGAGTCGGCCGCTTGGGCTATCGAGCCGGCCACCCTGTGGCTACCGGACCGGCCGCTTGGGCTACCGGACCGGCCACATTGGGGCTAGCGGGCCGGCCATTTGGGCTACCTGGCCGGCCACCCTGGCTACCGGGCCGGCCACTTGGGCTACTGCGCCGGCCACTTGGCCTGCACGGCGGCGGCCGGGGCGGCGGGCTGCAGGAACTGGCCGGCGATGATGTTGGTAGGCACGCTGAGGATGGGGGCGATGGCCGCGGTGCTCCGGGCGAGCGCCAGCGGCTGGTGGGCCACGAGAGCCGACTGCACGGTGACGGGCGGCCGCAGGAAAGTCTGGGCTCCGGCCGCCGAGCTGGCTGCGGGGCCGCCGATGATGTTCTCGATGCTGAACGACGGGCGGCTGCTGGGCTCCGACTTGACGATGGAGCCGGCGGCTCCCAGGCTGCCGAGCTGCAGCTGCAGGCTGGGGCCGAGCTGCGAGTTGAAGGCTTTGCGGCTCAGCTCGCTGGACGGCAGCAGCGGCACGGCGGGCGGCAGCATGGGCCCGACGGGCGGGATGTAGGGGTACTGCAGCGCGGCGGCGGCGGCCGCAGGGTGCGGGTAGGCGCCGGGGTGCAGCCCGTAGGGGCGGCCGTAGGGCCCGGCCAGGCCGTAGGCTCCGAAGCCCTGCATCATGAGCGCCGTCTGGTCCCGCAGGTGCTCCTGCTGGTGCCGCTTGAAGCGCTTCCTCCGCCGGAGGAAGCTGCCGTTGTCGAACATGTCCTCGGACTGCGGGTCCAGCGTCCAGTAGTTGCCCTTGCCCGGGTTGCCGGGCTCCCGGGGGATTTTGACGAAGCAGTCGTTGAGCGAGAGGTTGTGGCGGATGCTGTTCTGCCAGGCGGGGAACTTCTCCCGGTAGTAGGGGAAGCGGTTGCTGATGAACTCGCAGATGCCGCTCAGCGTCAGCTTCTTCTGCGGGCTCTGCAGGATGGCCATGGTGATGAGCGCGATGTACGAGTAGGGCGGCTTCACCAGGC